>NW_006921797.1:5429263-5440173 GCF_000298275.1 Orycteropus afer afer
TGAAAGGTTGGTCTGGCTTTAACAAATTCCCTTAATTTCTGCTTATCTGGAAATGTCCTAATTTCACCATCATATTTGAGGGAAAATTTTGCTGGGTACATAATTCTTGGTTGGAAATTTTTCTCTTTCAGTGTTTTGTATATACCATCCCACTGTCTTCTTGCCTGCATGGTTTCTGTTGAGAAATCTGAGCTTAGTCTTACTGGTTGCCCCTTGTAGTTAACTTTTTGTTTTTCCCATTCTGCTCTCATGATTATTTCTTTGTCTTTAGTTTTGATGAGTTTAATGATGATATGTGTTGGTGATTTTCTTTTGGGGTCTATCCTCTTTGGGGTTCATTCGACTTCCTGAATGGATATATTCTCATCTTTTATCATACCAGGAAAATTCTCTTCCAACTAATCTTTGACACTTTTCTCTGTGGTTTTATTTTTCTCTTCCTGTTCTGGAATTCTGATCACATGTAGTTTATTCCTTTTGATGGTATTCCACATGAACCTTAGGCTTTCTTCACTTTGTTTTGATATTTTTTCTGATTGACCCCTTTCCAAAGACGTGATCAGGCATTTGCTTTCAATCTCCCTAATTCTCTCTTCCATTGATTCAATTCTGCTCCTTTGCCCATTCAATGTCTTATCTATTTCTGAAAATTTACTATTAATCTTCTGGATTTCTGTGTGTAGATTTTGTATCATTTCTAATTTTTCATTTATTTTGTCATTTTCTTCTTGCATTGTCTAGGGTTTTCTCTGAGTTTTCCTTGATCTATCTCTCAATTCGTTGAAGATACCTAAATATAATTCTTTTGAATTCCTTATCAGGGAGTTCCAATGCTGTGTCTTCCTCAGGAATGTGTTTTGGGTCTGTATCCTGTTCTCTTGCTTCTCCTGGTTTATCTTCCTTTGTGTGGACTGTGATGCTCTGTTGTCTCTGAGGCATTGTGACATTTTTGTGTTTATATTTAATTGGTGATTGTTTCTTGAAGTGACTTGCCCATGATTTTCATTTTCTTTGTTTGTTTGTATGCTATCTATGCAAGCAGAGTACTGTGGTCCTCTATTTACTTGTTGACAGTACTTACACAGACCACCTGTCTCCTTTCCTGTTGTCAGCCACTCATATGTCCTTGTCGACCTTGGCAAACAGAACCAATTCTTAGATCCTTGGAATCTGAATGAGAATGCTATCACTTTAAAATCCAAAATGGTTGCCGCTTGAAAACATTCAAATTGGCTCACCCTTGGTCTCTTTAAACATCCATAATGGCCACCACTTGTAAACATTCAAAATGGCTGCCCCCTCCAGATAGCAAAAAGTCAACAGCTCAGGTTGTCTCCCTCCTTGCTGTTTCCCTTCCTAGTCATAGGCCACCAGTGCAGTCATCCCTGCAGCCCATGGTGACCAGGGCTGATCTTTAGGTCAATTCTCAGGTCTCAACACCATTTGGAAATATTCAGGCTTTTGGTCATGTCAGAGTAGCAGACAGTATGCAGCTTTGACCGTCTCTGTACTCACTGTTTTCATTCAGGTTTTTCCACTAGTTGGTGCCTAATCCATTTCTGTATAGTTCATTTCAAAGCTCAGGACTCCAGGAATATCTTCTCTATCTCTGTCAATTGTTTTTTCTTTTCTTTATTGAAGAGGGTCTGTGTCACTTGTCTGCCTATTCCTCCATCTTCTGCTTGAGCCATCTTGTCTTTGTGTGTGTGTGTGTGTGTGTGATTTGAAGTTTTCTCTTGTTTCCAAGACATTGTGGTGTTATTTAATTTTTTGATTGTATGCTGGTTTGCTTCACTCTGATTTTAAGTTTTGCTTTCTTTTGATATATCTGGATGGACAGGGAAGGCATGCTGCTCTGGTTGATAGTTTGGCAGCACTGGGCTTCTCACCACATCTCCAAGTGGATTTGGTAGGGTGGGAGTTTATGCATGAATTTTCTATTGTTGATCAAGTAGTGAGTGCTGAGTGCATCTGTTATTGATCCAGTGGTGTGTAGTGGGTGTTGGCACTCACTCAGTGGGTTGAGCAACAGGTATAGTGCTTATGGCTGGGTAGGGTTATTGGCTCCTGACTGATGGGAAAACAAAATAAAATATAACAACAAACAATGGAGGGAAGAGGTTTGAAAAAAGAGAAGGAAAAGTAAAATAATAATAAGAGAAAATAAAGTGGGGAAGAAGGGAGGAAAAAAAAGAAGGCTTGCCATTACCAAAAGATATGGTGGGAAGGCAGTGTCTGATCCATGGGAGTGCATGCTGCCAAATGCAGAGGTGGCAACAGTGTGGAGCCTGCTACATGGGAGTCTGCACCTTTGACAGTGGAGGCAGTAGGAGCATGGCAACTGATTTCTGGGAGTGTACACCATCAACTGCCAAAGTGAGGGCATGTGATGCATGACCCATGGAAGTGCTCACCACTGTATCCATGGGAAGTGTGCCACTAACTTGGAGGCTACAGTTCTGGAGTGCAACCTGCATACCCCACACATCTCAGAGGTGGCAGGTACATGGCACTCAATCAGGGGGAGCATGCCATGGGTGGCTCGGGGTGTGAAGCAACAAGTGTGAGGCTGTGTGTGTGTGGGGGGATGTAAGCTGGATGGAACACCAGGTAGGTAAGAGCAGTGATGGAATCTTCACTGGTCATAGGGTGGATTGGAGTAGGGGGTTGCTCTGCCTCTGGTCACTGGTAGGATGTGCAGGGTAAGTGTGGAGGGCACAGTCCTCCAGTATCTGGTCACCAGTGTGGTCTCTGATGCACTCCTGTGAGAATGCAGCTGGTTATCAAGTTCCTGCCTGGACTCAGTGCAAGGTCTATCGTTGCCCAGAGTCCAGTGTTCTCAGATGCCATCCACAGACATTCCTCACCCAAAATGAATAGGGACCAATTCTTCAGCCTTGCTGTTGAAACTCAGAGTTTTAAACATGTCATCTATATCTGATTCACTTGTTTCTTCAGGTGTTGTTGTAAAATGGACATTATGAGGCATCTGACTAAGCTGTCATCTATATCTGATTCACTTGTTTCTTCAGGTGTTGTTGTAAAACGGACATTATGAGGCATCTGACTAAGCTGCCATCTCAGACTGCCCTATCTGCTATCATTTTAAATGGAGGCATTTCTTAGTGTGAATACTAGTATTTTGAACTATTGTGCTTAATGCCTTAGTTTGTAAAATATCCATGACTTCTTCCCTAAATAGAGCAGAAGGGGAGTCATTCTACTGTTATGTTTAAAAGACATGGGACATCCCACCATGCTTGCTAATTTGCACAATGTTTGAGCTATTTGAAACCTTCTTAGAAAAGGATATTTGACATGGCATTCTAATTTTTCAAGAAGCTTTGTTATGGAAGTGCACTGTGAATGATCATTCCTTTCTTGTTCCCTGCCTACGTTTACTTGACCCAGGTTAGTGCATAACCCAGTGAAAGAACTTTAGAGCTCATGTGAAGTCTATCCATAAATTAAATAGCTACCAACCCCTTACTCCATTTTTTTTTTTTTTAAAGAGTAATATACAACTGATTATGCTTAAAAATTGTTTAAGGGTCTGGGAAACTATTCATTTATATTAACCCTGAGAAGAAATCTAGAAGCAAGCATATAGAAAAATGACAGGAAGGGGTAATTGGGAAGTTTTTTGTAGATTTAGTTTTTTTTTTTTGTGTGTGTGTGTGTGTGTTTAGTGTTGCAGAAGCAGAATAAGGTATCTGAGCTGATGAAAACTTGTCTTAGCTAACAAGCTCTGCATGGAGAATGGCAGACAGAGAGAGGAGAGGGAGCATGTCATTGGCTTTCTTAAAGGCAGTATGCCTTGGAGCTTCTGAGGAGTGAGTTATAGTAGTTTAAGGGATATTTCCTAGGGAAACTAGGAAATGACTTTATTTTCTAACAATATACAGGCTAAAATAAATGAAAGGTTATATTTTCTGTAACAATCTACAAGGTATGCATTAAGGCAGAAGTGTTTCTCTGAACCTGCAAAGTGTTTGTCTTCCTCCCTTAAGCCCTGATCAATTACATGAGCTGTCATTTCTCTCTTTTCTCATCTCAGGCCAAATTGGTTGTTGTTGTTATGTGCCATTGAGTTGGACCCGACTCATAGTTATCCCTCTTTAGGTTTCTGAGGCGGTATCACTACGGGAGCTCTGGTAGCATAGTGGCTAAGGCACTTGACTGCTAACCAGAAGGCTGGCAGTTCAAACCCACCAGCCACTCCTCGGAAGGAAGGTTGGGCAATCCTACTTCCGTAGTGATACTGCCTCGGAAACCCAAGGAGGGGTCACTATGAGTCAGGTGTGACTCGACGGTACACAACAACAACAACATCACTACGGAAGTAGATTGTCCAACCTTCTTTCTGAGGAGTGGCTGGTAAGTTTGAACCATCAGCTTTCTGGTTAGCAGTCAAATACCTTAGGCACTACGCTACCAAGCTCCTCAGGCCAACTTAGTAGACATTTATTTGTTGTATGTGGTTTCAGTACCTTTTTCAGTGTTAAGCTTTTGAAAAAGAAAAAGCCTGAAAATAGAAAGCTCTCTGAAATCTGATTAGAGATAATGAGTGATTTCTAGTCACAAAGGAAGAAATAATCAAAGAATGAAGGGAGTAAGAAAGATTTAATAAAGAAGTGAGAGATGAATATTAATGATAAATGGAAGACTCTGACACAGAAGAAAGCAAGAAAGATATGCTTTAGCTTGAGTTATACTATGAGCATGGGACCATTTCCAGAAAGGGGGAATGTGGATCTTCTGAAGAAATGATAACATCCCGTTATTATAGGTAAAATTGCTAAGTCCTAGTCTATGCAGGTAAGCCTGTTACCACGTCAAGAAATGAGGGGTGCCTAACAATATTTCTTGTCTTTTTATTCAGTTAGGTCAAAACCAAACCAAACCCACTGCAATCAAGTTGATTCTGACTCATAGTGACCCTATAGGAGAGGGTAAGACTGTCCCATAGGGTTTCCAAGGCTGTAAATCTTTACAGAAGCAGAGTGCCTCATTTTTCTCTTGTGGAGCAGCTGGGTTTGAATTGCCAAACTTTTGGTTAGCAGTCCAATGCTTTAACCACAATGCCAAAGAGTTCAATGGCATAGATTCAGTCTGTCATATGGAAGGAGTTGTATGTAAAAATGATATGATAAATCAGAAAGTGTTCTATTTTCCTGGAGCACGTAGTGAGATGACACATATATCAAATTTCACAAACTATTATCTCCTTCTGTTCATTCTTGTGGGTTGACTGTGACTATCAGAGGAACTTGCGATAAGTAATAATGATGTAGAAATCCAACAGCAAACAGAAGAATTCGGTATATGGAATGTGTACTTATTATTTCTTCTTATCTGAGGATGGAACTGTAGAAACATATGAAAACTGCCTGATTACTTGTTTGAACCCATTTACTAGAGGCTGGAGACATTATCTATCTTTTCCTCATTAAAATCCTAGTGATCACTGAGCTCAAATCATACAAAATGTGTGCTTAGTAAATATATGTTGAATAAATAATGATGGAGAAAAACATTGATATTGAGTGGATGGCAATGTGGATGGTATTACTGAACTGAATTTACATTTTTGAGCCATTTGTATTTTTTAAGACCCCAGAATAGTGGGTTTTTGACTAGGGTGGAGACATAGACCAAAATTCTATGGTTGGAATTTAAACTGAATGTGAAGGAGAAGAAACAATCAGATATACTGGTGAAGACCATGGTGTTGGAAAAGGCAAGTTGTAACAAGGAACTGTAGGAGAAGATTAGTGATTTACATGGAAAAGCAGGAATGGTACTGGAAACAAAAATTATGGCCTCTGATACTTGTATCTATCTACAGAAGTGAATGAGAAATGAAATATATGAAGTGAGATATTAATACATAGAAAAGATTCATGTATTTTCATAGTTATCATAGAGATTAATTGACTTGTGATTCAAAATTGGAAGACTGAGATAGAATTCCTTTATTTTTTCCTGTTATTTATTTACTTATTTATATTTTCTATTACTTTTTTTTTTAAATTGTGATTTGGGTGAAAGTTTACAGAAAAAAATTGTTTTTCCATTAAAAAATTCATGCAGATTTTGATTTGTAACATTGATTTCAATCCCTACAATGTAACAGCACTCTTCCCACTTCATTCCCCTTCATCCTTCTTCATTAGCACTCCCTGCCTTCTGAGATTTATCCCTGGGCAAGTGCTGTCCTTTTGATCTTGTATGGTTGATTGTTCTAATCAAACAAAGAGAACTCTGAAAAGAAAATCAGGAAAACAATACCTTTCACAATAACCACCCAAGGGATGAAGTACTTAGGAATAAATCTAACCACAGACACAAAAGACTTATACAAAGAAAACTATAAAACAGTACTATAAGAAACCAAAAGAGACCTACGTAAATGGGAGAATATGTAATGCTCATGTATAAGAAGACCTAATGTCAAAATGTCAGTACTACTCAAAGTGATCTACAGATATAATGCAATTCTGATCCAGATTCACACATCATTCTTTGAAGAGATGGAAAAAAATCCCCACCAACTATGTAGAAAGGAAAGAGATCTTGGATAAGTAAAGCATTGCTAAAGAAGAACAAAGTAGAAAGCCTCACACTTCTCTATCAGAAAACCTACTACACAGCCACTGTAGTCAAAACAGCCTGATACTGGTACAACGACAGACACATAGACCAAGGAACAGAATTGAGAACCCAAAAGTAAATCCATCCACTTATGGGACTGCTGATCTTTGACAAAGGGCAGAAAACCCATTAAATGGGAGGAGACAGTCTCTTTAACAAATGGTATGGGCAAGACTGGATATCCATTTGCAGAAAAATGAAACAGGATCCATATATCTCACTATGTACATAGTTTTGTACACTATGTACAAAACTAACTCAAGTTGATCAAAGACCTAAATGTAAAACCTGAAACTAAAAACATCATCAAAGAAAAAATTGGGGCAAACTTAGGGGCTCTAATACATGGTATAAAATTCACTATCAAACATAACTAAAAATGTACAAACAATAGAAGACAAACTAGGTGAGGGGACCTCTTAAAATTTAAACATTTATGTACACCAAAAGACTTCACCAATACAGTAAAAAGAAAACCTATAGACTGGGAAAAATTTTGGCTATGACATATCTGACAAGGGACTAATCTCTAATGTATGAAAAATGTCAACCTTAACAACAACAAAAAAAAGACAAAAAACTCAATTAAAAAATGGGCAGAGGACATGAACAGACACTTCACCAAAGAATATATTTAGGTGGCTAACAGATACATGAAGAAATGCTCACAATCAGTAGCCAATGTTGTTGTTGTTGTGTTTGCCGTTGAGTCAGCCCTGACTCATGGCTACCGCTCCTTGGGTTTCCGAGGCAGTATCACTACGGAAGTAGGATTGCCCAACCTTCCTTCCAAGGAGGGGCTGGTGGGTTTGAACCACCAGCCTTCTGGTGAGCAGTCAAGTGCCTTAGGCACTATGCTACCAGAGCTCCTAATAGAGAGAAGTAAATCAAAACAACAATGAGATATCATCTCACTCCAGTAATAATAGAAATAAAAATAATAAAACTAAGAAAACAAGACATGCTGGCAATGGTGTGGAAAGACTGGAACCCTTATAGACTGCTGCTGGGACAGTAAACTGGTGTAATCAGTGTAGAAGGCAGTAGGGCACTTCCTCAAGAAGTTGGAAATAGAAATACCATATGATCCAGCAATCTACTACTAGGTATATGTTGTTGTTGTTGTCAGGTGCCATCCAGTTGTCTCTGACTCATAGTGACCCTATGCACAGCAGAACCAAACACTGCCCAGTCCCACGCCAGCTCCATGATCCTTGCTATACCTGAGCCCATCATTGCAGTCTCTCTAGGTATATATCCTAGAGAAATAAGAGCTATGATGCAAACAGATATATATACATACATGTTTATCACAGCATTATTTATAATAGCAAAAAAGAAGGAAACAACTTAAGTCCCTCTCAATAGATGAATGCAGAAACAAACTATAGTATATGCACACAATTGAATACTATGTGAAGTTAAAGAATAATGATGCATCTGTGAAACACTTCACCACATGGATGAGCCTAGAAAACATTGTGCTGAGTGAAATTAGTCAATCACAAAGGGACAAATACTGTGTGAGACCACACTATAATTAGTCAAGTTTCCACACAGAAAGACACATTTCTTTGAAGTTTACCAGGGGTGGGAGGGGAACAGAGGATAAATCACTAACTAGAGGGTGAACATGCATTAACCTGGGTGAAGAGAAAGGCAATACACAATAAGGGGGATGTCAGCACAAAAAGATCAAGGCACAGGAAGACACTTGGAGGAGTACAAGTATTATAAGTAACAAAGATAAATACTATTACATACACAATCCTGCAATCACAGTAATAACAATAATCTATGAGTGGATACATAGATAGACAATCAAGCTGAACAGGGGTGTGAATGTGAATGGGGCAACACCTATGAATATATATAGGTTTGAAAGAGGTTATTTCTACATACACATTTATATGTACTGCAAATATATCCATGAATATAGTAGAACTCACAGGGGGTAAAGTTATGGAAACTTCTTAGCCATAACCATACACCTTGAAAAAATGAGTTGCTGGACCTGGGAGCTCAGGACTATAGTGTTGGGGGACATAAGGTCAATTGGCATAACATAGTCCACAAAGATAATGTTCTACACCTTACTTTGGTTAAGTGGAGACTGGGGTCTTAAAAGCTTATGAACTGTCATCTAAGGTGCAGCTATTCGTCTCTGCCTGTTAAGAACAAAGAAGAGTGAAGAAAATAAAAAATGCAAAGAAATAATTAGTTCAAAGGACTAATGGACCTTGCAAACCCCAGTCTTCACAAACATGATACTAGCCTTATATGATACCAGGCTACCACTGCTACCTGCTCTGAAAGGGATCACAATAGAAGGTCCTGGATAGAATGGGAGCAAAATGTAAATCAAAACTCAAAATCATAAAAAATGTCAGGAACCCCCTACACGATGGTTGTTAGGCACCTTCAATCCTAAAGCTTAGCTCACCCTCGTGGCTCAACTTTCAGCCAAATGAAAGACAGGCCTATAAGTTGAACAACAATACCAGAGAGATATGCACTCATTAGAATGATCAGTCATATGAGAAAATACCCCTTTTAAAGTGATAGACAATTTGTAATGAGAGGTTAGAGGAGGAGGTAAGTATTGAGCCATACACCAGTGTAGAAATTCATAGTGCTAGAGTAGCATAGTGCCTAAGGCTCTTGACTACTAACCAGAAGGCTGGTGGTTCAAACCCACCAGCCACTCCTCGGAAGGAAGATGAGGCAATCTACTTCTGTAGTGATACTGCCTCAGAAACCCAAGGAGGGGTCGCTATGAGTCGGGCCGACTTGAAGGCACCTAACAACAACAACAACAGAGTATGGCTAAGGGGTGGGGTAGGGAAGGAGCCACAAGTAATATAGTTGGGGAAGTGTTCTTTAAGCTTTGTGGGAAGATGGTAGAAACAGATAATGTACTGATAGAGATCCAAAAGGTGACCCTATGCCAAATCACAGTCGTGATAAGGGAATTTCAGTTATTAAGACATATGCTAAGAAGCTAAGCTTCTGCAAGCTCATAATGTACATACTGTTAACAATCTCACTTCCCCAAAGATAGATTATTAGGGTAATAGTTCCTCTGAATCTGACTTTGAAATCTAGGAGGAATGTATTGGCAAAGTGGAAAGGGCATACGCATTGAGGGAAGGTCTTAGAGTTCATGATAGCCATGGAGGGACAGCCTCGTGTGGTTGACTATGGCGACAGATTTCAAGAGGGCAGATTTCAAAAAAGATTAGAGACACCATAGGCATGATTTCATGGCATGCTATCTTAAAGGGAAGATGTCTACAGGTTTGGGAAGTTCTAAGAAATACAATTCTGATTCTACATATTATAAGCTATCCGTTTGATAAAAACTATGATAAATTTATAGAAGAAATTAAGGCAATTAGATACAATGATCTCCAGTGCGCTCAAATTTTTAAATGTTATATTTAAGTGATATAAAAAGGGGCCTGCAAATCAATTAAAATATTTTTAAGGGTGGTCCACATTTATAAGAATAATGTGCAGAAGGCTTGGTATGTTCAGCCCTGCAGAAAGTACCACCAACATTAAAAAGTAATTTTCAAGCAAGACAAAGATCAAGGAAGAGGTAGGACAATGACACCTGGAAAGAAGCAGTGTTGTAAATGACTCAGGAGAATTCCTCATATCACCTTTGTTAGATTGGTCTTGATACTAAAAAGAATAGGGCAAACATTGGAATGGAGAATGCAAAATCAAGGCAAAAATAGAGATGTGAGGTCATTAGCAGCTCATATATGTTAAAATCTTGTGAAACAAATGAATGACATGATAGAGTCCTCAGAAAATGCAAACTATCTGAATTGCTGTTTGTTATTTCAGTGAAATTGTGGAGACTGGATGAGATATGAGGCAGAGGTGAGACAATTATATATTTTTATTTAAAGAAGAGAAGAAGGTGATCTTTGTAAACCAAACAGTCCTTAAGTTTAATTAAAATCTGAAGAAGGATTTCTCAAAGCATTAAAAAATTTATTATGAAAATTTCAAATACACACAAAACTGATGTACACATTTTTGGCAATATTTAGCTGTATTTACCATTCATCTATTACAACTCAGTCATTTTTTTCTGGCCATTGTTTTCCCAGAGATTTTTAAAACAGTACCAGATATTAAGTAATTTCACACTTAAATACATTTTTATTCATTTTAAAAATAGAATATTATTATAAATACCATACACACAAAATGAGCATCAGTCACTTGGTGTTGTTGTTGTT
>NW_006921797.1:5440428-5448024 GCF_000298275.1 Orycteropus afer afer
AAGGAGCATTCTGGCTGCACTTCCTCCAGGACAGATCTGTTAGTTCTTTTAGCAGTCCACGGTACTTTCAGCATTCTTCGCCAGCACCACAACTCAAAAACATCAACTCTTCTTCTGTCTTCCTTATCAGTCATTTATTAAACAAAAATTCATAACCCACATCTACATGAAGTGGAAAATGAACATCAGGACATATAATGGATTGATAAAAGTGATACTAGACTCACTTCACTTTTTCTTTGATGGGGTTTCTTGACTTGCCAAGGAAATTCAGCTGACAAGGTATTATATACCTGAACTTAATCAAGGAATGTGACAAGGTCTCCCTAATTTGTGGACAAGATGGAGATATACAGGTTGAATTCCAATATTTGACGGAATAATAGATTCCTGTTCAATTGGAGGGAAGGATCTATACTTAACCTTGGTAATTTTGATATTTTTGCCGGTGACTCGGAAGAGATATAGAAGGTCTGCTTATTCAATTTGTGTGCAACAGAATCTTTAACCAAAAAAATCTTTACTAGGTAGAGGAAGGACTGAGGCTAATATGCTGAAATATAACAGGATGTATGTATGCTCGTTTACTTGTTTCCAAACATTGTTCTTTAAGAGACAAGAGGTTTAAGTTGTTAGTTAATATACCACTGACTGTGCAGTGTGGCTTTCCAAAAAAAAAGGAATATGATTCAAAGTTGTATGAATACACAGGTTTTAGAATGAGACTTTTTATAGTCCTGTTGCTTCTCTGCTATAGTGGGTCACTTTCAGAAGAGTTAGACAGACCGAGTTGCCATGAGATCTAAAAGAGAAGGACCAGTGTGGTTAAGAAACATAGGCTATGTCATATATAGAATTTATGGAAAGAACTGGGAATAAAAAGCCTGCAAAAGAGAAAACTTGGATGATGTGATTAGCATCTTCCAATATTTGAAGGGCTGTCATATGTACATATAATTTGACTTTCTGTCAAGACTTGAACCTTAGCATTTCAACCAGTAGTAGAACTTCTAGGGAGACAGATTTTGGCTTGAGATATGGGAGAATTTTCTAATGGTCAGAGAAATCTAAAGTGGAATGAACGTACATGTGACATGTGACTCCCTCCCCCCCCCAGTGGTAGAAAGTGTTCTAGAATAAAGGCATCAATTTCTTGGGATGTTACAGCCAGCAAGTTTTCGATGATTAGGTAACATTTAAAGACTTTCTCATGCATGAATTTTTAGCATTCTATGAAGCTGTTTCCAGCTTGCTTGACTTCAAAGAGGCAAATTTTCCGGTAATCTGGTCCAAAGGTAATTATGTTTTAACCCCAAAGGTTAAAAGGGCTCTAACAATTTAATAGGGATCTTACTTAACTTCCTCCCAGTCTAACTTTTTGTTGATTCACATTCAAGTGGCTTCTGACTGCCATTCTGTCTTCTTGGATAGTTCCTTTCTCCTTCAAATGCAAGCCCCTTGTATGGCACAAATATCTACCTATAGTTCTCTAAGTTTTAGATCTGGTCTGATGAACAGACTCTTTGACATTTGATTGGTAGAAGTTTGGTGATAGACTCTCATTAAGTCCCAATAAATATTTCAATTATTGCTATCCTAGCCTATTTCTTCTGACCAGGTATAGAACGTTCTGTGAAAATTTATAGTGTTCATATTTTTATAGGAGTCCCTGGGTGCACCGTTAAATGTGCTCAGCTGCTAACTGAAATGTTGGAGGTTGAGCCCACCCTAAGACATATGGAAGAAAGTCCTGGTGATCTACTTCCAAAAAAATCAGCCATTGAAAACCTTATAGGGCACAGTTCTATTCTGACACACACAGGGTGGCCATGAGTTAGAATCGACTCGATGGAAATTTTTTTTTAAAATATATATTTGTATTTGTAAGTCTACAGAATAATCATAATTTAATCTAAGCACCATTCCCTCCATAATTACATAAGTAATTACATAATTATAAAGTGATTCTGTAACCAATGAATATAGGAGCCCTCGTGGTGCAGAGGTAAAAGTGCTCAAAGGCTAACTGAATGATAGGTGCTTTATAGCTACCAGCCAGTTCACGGGAGCAAGATCTGACAGTCTGCTTCTGTAAAGATCACAGCCTTGGAAACTCTATGGTCAGTTCTATTCTGTTCCACAGAATTGCTGTGAGTTGGAATTCACTCAATGGCAATGGGTTTGGTTTTGGTAACCCCAATGAATTAATTTTGAAAACCATTTTTATGGCCTCTGCCAAGTATTTATATTATCTCATTCAATCCCCATAATAAGCCTTGAAGGCAGGCAGATGACATAAAATGTAAATAAGGAAACAATTCAGGAGGTTAAATGCTTGCTCAAATTAATACAGCTAGCACACCATAGAGCAGAGATTCATACTGACATGTGTCTCACATCAAAAACTGTGCTTTTTCTGCCATATCACCCTGCATGCTCTGTTGTATGGATAGAGGTGGGGGTTGGTCTCAAGATAGAACATGTGGCAATAAGGCAATGAGGTCATAATTATCTTTTCATCATTTTAAAATAGTAAATAATTATTTGCTTTTAATGGAAAATTCACAGATTAAATATTGAATTTCTGGAACCCCCTTGAGTTCAAAGCAGACAGTTCATTTTAAGAAGCCATAAGGCACATGCAAATTTCTCAGCCATCAAATACATCCAGCAGGTAGCTCAAAGCATCCTGTAATGCATGAAAAAGCAGAAGTTGTTTTTATAATTCTATAGCTGCCCCTGGGAACCAATGTGAATTTGTTCAACCTCAATTTTTTTTTTTCAGGTGACAAGATTAAATTGATACAGAAAGAGGTTTCTTGACCTCAGGATACCTTGAGTTCATTGGGATGTACTTGAGAGGAATGTAACTCCAGGCTCAGGGCTGTGGTGACTTGGAGGTGGAGGACTGATAACACACTCTCCATCAATTCTCTTATCTTCGATTATACTGCTTTTTAGAAGCTATCCCTAGGGTAAATCTCTTCAATTGATTTGGCTGTCAGCAGTCAGTTTGAGTTTACATAAGAAAGGAAGATTAGTAGATTAGTACCTCACTGGTTAAGTGCTTTAGCAATTTGCCCTCCATTTTAAATTATGGGCTTTATCTGAGCTGCTTAATTTCCCGAGCAGGGTAAAAATGAGACGATTTGGACCAACTGTTGATCTTCACATTTAAGTCATTTGGGAGTGTGACAGTTTCAACTTCCTAAAAGTTTAGTATTGTCGTTGTTAGGTGCCATCAACTAGGTTCCAAGTCACAGTGACCCTATGTACAACCAAATGAAACATTGCCTGGTCATGTGCTATTCTCACAGTCATTGCCATGTTTGAGCCCATTGTTGCAGGCACTGTGTCATGGGAGCTCTGGTAGCATAATACCTAAGGCACTTGACTGCTAATCAGAAGGCTGGCAGTTCAAACCCAGCAGCCACTCCTCGGAAGGAAGATGGGGCAATCTACTTCCATAGTGATACTGCCTCAGAGACCCAAGGAGGGGTCACTATGAGTCCGACTCCATGAGGACACATAACAACCACAACAATAAAACTTTCCACTGACCTTTGATTTATCAAGCATGATGTTCTTCTCCAGGGGCTGGTCCCTCTTGATAAGATATTCAAAGTATGTGAGATGAAGGATCCTCCCTCCTAACAGCATCCTGGTTACACTTCCAAGAGAGATTGATTTCTTCTTCTGGTAGTCCATGGTGTACTCAATATTTTTCACCAACACTATAATTCAAAGGGATCAATTCTTCTTTGGTCTTCCTTATTTATTGATCAACTTTTGCATGAATACAGGGCAACTGAAAACATTATGTCTTGGGTCAGGCACACTGTGATAGTTAAGGTTATGTGCCAACTTGGCTGGACCATGATTCTGAGTGGTTTAAGCAGTTGTGGTGTTGTCATTCCCATGATGAGATCTGATATAAGGTAGTCACCTCTATTGTGGGATATGCTTTGAGCAGCCAATCTGTTGAAAGTGAGCTTCCTTAAGGGTGTAGTCTGCTTCCAATATATGTATGGAAGTCCTGGGAAAATTTGGGAACTTCGTTGGATCTGGATCCTGTCGCGCTATTTGCTGATCTTAGGTTTATCAGCCACTGCAGCTGTGTGAGTCAGGAAAAGCCTCCAGCTTGACATTTGGCCCAAGAACTTGGGACTTGCCAGGCTCTACAACTGTCCTGTGAGCCAACAATCTTTCATTTTGCCTGTGTGAGTCAGGAAAAGCCTCCAGCTTGACATTTGATCCAGGAATTTGGGACTTGCCAGCCTTCATAACTGTGTGAGACATTTTCCTGAGATAAATTTTTTTCTCTCTCTCTCACATATAAGCTTTACTGGTTTTGCTTCCCTAGAGAACACACACATTTGTCCTCAAAGTGACATCTTGGCTCTTGAACACTTTAAAAAGATCTTTTGTAGCAGATTTGCCCAATGCAGTACATCACTTGATTCCTGAAGTGCTACTTTCATGAGCATTCATTGTGGATCCATGTAAAATTAAATCTGTGGCAATGTCGATCTTTTCTCTGTTTATCATGACATTGCTTATTGGTCTGTTGTTGTTAGGTAATGTCAAGTCATTTCCGACTCATAGTGACCCCATGCACAGCAGAATGAAATACTGCCCAATTCCATGCCAGCTCCATGATCCTTGATATACTTGAGCCCATTGTTGCAGCCACTGTGTCAATCCATCACGTTGAAGGCCTTCCCCTCCACCTTACCAAGCATGACATCCTTCTCCAGCGAATGGTCCCTTCTGACAACACAACCAGTGTAGGTGAGACGAAGTCTCATCATTCTCACTTGCAAGGAGCATTTCGGGTGCACTTCTTCCAGGACAGATCTGTTAGTCCTTTTAGCAGTCCATGGTACTTTCAGCATTCTTCACCAGCACCACAACTCAAAAGCATCAATTCTTCTTTGGTTTTCCTTATTCTCTCACATGCATACAAGGTGATTGAAAATATCATGGCTTGTGTCAGGTACACCTTAGTCCTCAAGGAGACATCCTTGCTCCTCAGCACTTGAAAGAGTTCCTTCGTAGTCGACCTGCCCAGTGCTACATGTCGTCTAATGTCCTGACTGCTGCTTCCATTGGCCTTGATTGTAGAACCAAGCAATGTGAATTCTTTGACAACCTCAGTCTTTTCTCCATTTATCATGATGCTGCTTATTGGTCCAATTGTGATGATTTTCATTTTCTTTATATTGAGATGTAATCCATACTGCAGACTGTGTTCTTCAATCCTCATCAGTAAGTGCCTCAAGTCATCCTTACTTTCAGCAAGCAAAGTTGTATCATCAGAGTATCTCAGGTTGTTAATGATTCTTCCTCCAATCCCGATGCCACATTTTTCTTCATATGCTCCAGCTTCTCGTATAATTTGCTCAGCATATAGATTGAATAAATATGGGGAAAGGATACAACCCTGATACACTCCCTTTTTGATTTTAAAGCATGCAGTGTCCTCTTGTTCTGTTCTAATGACAGCCTCCTGGTTAATGTATAGGTTCCTCATGAGTACAATCAAGTGTTTGGGAATTCCCATTCTTCTCAATGTTATCCATAATTTATCATGATCCACACAATAAAATGCCTTTGCATAGTCAATAAAGCACAAGTAAACATCTTTCTGGTATTGTTTGCCTTGAGCTAAGATCCATCTGACAGCAGCTATGATGTCCCTTGTTCCATGTCCTCTTCTGAATCCAGCTTGCACCTCTGGATGTTCTCTGTCAATATACTGCTGCAACCATTTTTGAATTATCTTCAGTAAGATTTTACTTGTGTGCATTATTAATGATATTGTTCGATAATTTCCACATTCTGTGGGATCACCTTTTTTTGGAATGATTGCAAATACGGATCTCTTCCAGTCAGTTGGCCAGGTAGCTGTCTTCCAAATCTCTTGGCATAACCGAGTGAGTGCCTCCAGTGTGACATCCGTTTGTTGAAATATCTCAATGGTATTCTGACAATTCCGGCAGCCTTGTTCTTCGCCAGTTTCTTCATTGCAGCTTCGACTTCCTCCTTCAGTATCATTGGTGTAGATCATATGCCAGCTCCTGAAATGGAAGAAGATTGACCAGTTCTTTTTGGTACAGTGACTCTGTGTATTCTTTCCATCTTCTTTTGATGTTTTCTGCATCATTCAATATTTTGCCAATAGAATCTTTCAGTATTGCCACTTGAGGCTTAAATTTTTTCCTCAGTTCTTTCAGTTTGAGAAAGGCCGAGCGTGTTCTTCCCTTTTGGTTTTCTAACTCTAGGTTTTTGCACATTTCATTATAGTAATTGACTTTTTCCTCTTGAGCTGCTTTTTTAATATATTAAAAAATATTAATATAAAATATAAATAAAATTTAATATAAAAATATTAATACAAAATTAATATAAAATATTAATATATGACATGTGAAAAGTGGACGTGGCATGCCAACAGACTGAAAGAAGCAATGTCTATGTTGTTGTTATGTGCCCTTGAGTCGGACCCAACTCATAGCGACCCCTCCTTGGGTTTCCATGGCGAAATCGCTATGGAAATAGATACATAATATAAAGTATTAGTTTAACTCAGTATTGAAAATTCAGGAAAGACTTTCTGGAAGAAATATTTTCTAAGCTCTGAAGGGTGTATAAGCATTGTCCAGGAAGAGAAAAATAATAGGGCAAAGATCCAAAAATGAGAGAGCTATTTCAATGGGAACTACAAATGGTTTAGTAAGGCCAATCTGCAAGGTAAAGGGGGGAAAGGAGGAAGAGATGAGTTTGGAGAAGTTGCAAGAGCCAGATTATGAAGGGATTTTTCCAATTTTAATTTACTTTTCTAGTAAATTTGGATTATATTCCATGGAAAGCAAAGTCATAATTGCCTAATCCATCAGAAAATTTGTAGTTCTAATACCAATGACTTAATCCCACATCTCAAATATTTGTTGTGCTGTGTCAGACAAGGATTCATCTGCTGGGATTAATTTGGGAGCAGATAATAATCCTTCCTATTGTCTGTCATCGAGCAAGGGTGAATTCAGAGTATACTTGGCATCAAATTTATGCATTGCAATGAATCACTCTTAGTGATTACCATATTTTTACACAAATAACACTGTACAGTTTTTACCTACCACACAGCACCTCAATTGTTAGTTTTCCGTGCAGGCTATGTGTACATTATATGCATGTGTGCATTATTTACATGAGTGTATTATATGCGAAATGTGATAATTATCTTTGAAAATTACAATACTTGTAGAGCCTACTACACTTACCACTAAACCACTTGATTGGTAAAAAATGCAAAATCTATCGTGTCATCCTCCCCACCTAAAACTATTTAGTGACCTCTCATTGTATGGTCTATTGGGTCTGATGTTTTCTGTTTTTCTCCCACTTATCCATCTTCATATACTTGCCCCTTACCCTTAGACACAGAGGTCTAGCCTTAACAACATTCTTTCAGACCCATATCTTTACTGCTGTAGAGAATTTGTACATGATGTTCCTTCTTTTGTAATATTGCTTTGTCTCCATACCCAGCTAATTCCCACTTCTCCACTGGAGCTCAAGCCCATCCTCACTTCT
>NW_006921797.1:5449654-5452801 GCF_000298275.1 Orycteropus afer afer
AGAAGTGGATGGCCTCTTCCTTCTTCCTAGTCTGTCTCAGTCTATAAGCTGGGCTGACACCTGTGCACCATGTACATCCTGTTGGGTTTGAAACACCAGTGGCTCAGCCTCAAAACTCACATCAACACGTCACCACGGTAGGAGATACTGACAGACAAGTTTGTCTCCCTGTTGGAAACCTTTCCTACCACCCTTACTTGGGTCCTTGCACCTGACTCTTCCTCTGTCCCAGTTCCTGGGCCTTTTAATCCCCTTTTCCCGCTCTCCCGCTCTACTGCGTCTAGAAGTCCATATTTCAGGGTGTTGGCTCTACGGGAAGGCTTTCTGTCTCTGCATCTCCTGGTTTTAGGAGGTTTTCAGTGCAGGGAACCCAGTTCCAAAGGACATGCTCTACTTCTGGCTCTTCTTTCTTTTGTCTCTGTTGACTTCTCTCTCCTTTTATCTCTGATAAGAGAATAAGAAATGTTTCAGGCCACACTCAGGGAAATTCCCTTTACCTGGGATCAGGTCTGTGATGGGATTAATGATGTTGCATCCCACACTAATCCTTTTACAAATGATAGGCTTATCACATTGGATCACATCATGTGAGATCATTACATAACTGCCAAATTACATCATTACATATCTGCCAAGCCACTGAGAATCACGGTCAAGTTGACACATATTTTTTGGTGATATAATTAAATCCATGGCAGTTTGGTTTTCTGGAAATTGCCTGACAAAGTGGAATACTCAACCACAAATATACAGTTTCCTCGAACAGACTTTTGTTTTGATCTGTTCTGTTCTCTCCTGTTTCATGCAATGACTCTCTTAGTCTATGTCTATTCCAACTTCTTTAATCACTTCTCCCTATTTTCCTTTGTAGACTCTTCTTTTCTGTTCCTCCCACGTATATATTCCTCAGGGCCCATCATAATTCCTACTATCTTCTTCCCAGGTAAACTCCTCCTAGGCTATCCCATCTACTCTCATGACCTATACTGCACTTAGGCATCAGTGAGTCTCAGGTCTTATATCATCTGTCTCTGTAGCATCTACCTCTCTATTGAACTCCAGGTACATTTTTCTAACAAACGACCACACATTTATTTCACTTTGCTATGCTGCAGGCAGCTCACATTCTATTTGTCAAACGTCTAACTCAATTTATCTCCTTCCATTAGCTCTATTTCTTCTACTCTATTCCATGAGTTACATACCTTGGAATTAGTTCTGACTTTTCCCTCTTCCTAATTCCTTCCACCTACCCCTCTATGCCCATCTGGTCGCAAAATGCTGTGGGATCTGCCTATTAAATATCTTGACTGCTAACCAGAAGGCTGGCAGTTCAAACCCTCCGGCCACTCCTTGGAAGGAAGTTTGGGTAATCTACTTCTGTAGCAATATTGCCTCAGAAACCCAAGGAGGGGTCGCTATGAATCGGATCCGACTTGATGGTAGTGAGTTTGTTTTGTTTTTTTTTTTTTGGCCCTTCCCCAAGAGAATACCTGTGTAGCCTCCCTACTTTATACTTCATCTCTTTTATACTTCAACCGCCTTACTGTCACCAGAGTAAGCTTTCCAAAACAAAATTTTGAACCCGTAACAGGATAGATTAAAAATGCTGTTCATTATACAATGTTTGCAGGATGGTGTTTAAGATCTTTGACATTCAACATTCAGATTCTCTCTTTTACCTGCCCCCCATGAATTGTTCACTCTCATCATGCTGGCCTGTCCCATTCTCCACACACTTGCTGTTTTCTTTGGTTTTGCTCATGCAGTTCCTTTGATACTAGTTCTCTCTTCTCCCTCCTCTGCCTGGGTAATTTCTTGAATCATCAAATATTACTTTCCTTGTGAAATTGCCTTGGAACTTCATAGCCAGAATTAGTAATTGCCTCCTACTTGGTTTTGTCACAGCATTTTGTACACATTCTTGTAGCACTTGTCATGACAAACAAATAAATAATTAATATGTATATATGTTGTTGTTGTTGTTAGGTGCTCTCGAGTCGTTTCCGACTCATAGCGACCCCATGCACAGCAGAACGAAACACTGCCTGATCCTGCACCAGCCCCACAATCCCTGCTATACTTGAGCCCATCATCGCAGCAACTCTGTCAATCCATCTCATTAAAGGCCTCCCCTTCTTTCGTCGACACTCCACCCTACCAACCATGGCATCCTTCTCCAAGGAATGGTCCCTTCTGACAACATGACCAAAATAGGTGAGATGAAGTCTGGCCATTCTCGTTTCCAAGGAGCATTTTGGGTGCACTTCCTCCAGGACAGATCTGTTAGTTCTTTTAGCAGTCCATGATACTTCTTCCAGCATTCTTCACCAGCACCACAACTCAAAAGCATCAACTCTTCTTCAGTCGTCCTTATTCATTGTCCAGCTCTCACATGCATACCAGGCGATTGGAAATATCATGGCTTGTGTCAGGCGCACCTTAGTCCTCAAGGAGACATCCTTGCTCCTCAGCACTTGAAACAGTTCCTTCGTGGTTGACCTTCCCAATGCTGCACTTCAACTAATGTCCTGACTGCTGCTTCCATTGGCATCGATTGTAGAACCAAGCAACATGAATTCTTTGACAACCTCAATCTTCTCCCCATTTATTTTGGTGCTACTCATTGGTCCAGTTGTGAGGATTTTTGTTTTCTTTATATTGAGATGTAATCCATACTGCAAACTGTATTCTTCAACCTTCATCAGTAAGTGCCTCAAGTCATCCTCACTTTCAGCAAGCAAAGTTGTATCGTCTGCGTATCTCAGGTTATTAATGATTCTTCCTCCAATCCTGATGCCATGTTTTTCTTCATATAGTCCAGCTTCTTGGATTACTTGCTCAGCATAGATTAAATAAGCATGGGGAAAGGATACAACCCTGACGCACTCCCTTCCTGATTTTAAACATGCAGTGTCCCCTTGTTCTGTTCGAATGACAGCCTCCTGGTCACGGTACAGCTTCCTCATAAGTACAATCAAGCGCTCAGGGATTCCCATTCTTCTCAATGTTATCCATAATTTTTCATGATCCACACAATCAAATGCCTTTGCATAGCCAATAAAACACAAGTAGACATCTTTCTGGTATTCTTTGCCTTGAGCCAAGATCCATCTGACAACAGCTATGATATCCCTTGTTCCACGT
>NW_006921797.1:5453914-5455544 GCF_000298275.1 Orycteropus afer afer
GTTGAAAAAAGGTGTTTGCAATGAACAAGTTGTTGGTCTTGCAAAATTCTACCATGTGAGTTCCAGCATTATTTCTGTCATCAAGGCCAAATTTTCCAATTACCAGTGATTCTTCTTTGTTTCCAACTTTTGTGTTCTAGTCACCAGTGATAATTAACACATCCTGATTGCATGTTCGGTAATTTCAGATATATGTATATGAATATATAATTTTATTTATGGATACACTCCCTCAATAACTACATACATTATGAAAATAGAATTTGTTTCTTAGTATTGTACATATCTTTGCACCTCCAGAATTTAGCACGATGCTTACATATAGACCACATGATTTAAAAGCAAACAAACAAACAAAAAAACTCACTGCCGTCCAGTCGGATCTAACTCATAGTGACCCATCCTTGGGTTTCTGATGCCGTGTCACTATGGAAGTAGATTGCCCCATCTTCCTTCTGAGGAGTGGCTGGTTGGTTTGAGCTGCCAGCCTTCTGGTTAGTAGTCAAATACTTTAGGCACTATGCTACCAGAGCTCCTAGACCACATGGTAAGAACTGGAAACATTTTTGTGAAATTGAATTCAACAAATCGTACCATGTATTGGATGAACATTCTGCTGTTTAGAGCATGGGTGGAACGTGTTGGGAAATAAAAAAGTAGGTAAAATGCCAAGACACAGAAATCAGTATTGTTTTAAGCAGATAGTATTGAGTGGGTAGATCGATAAAATATTAAAAAGGAAAAACATAATTCTCATGCATTTCACCCAATACATGAATAAATAATCAGAAGAAATAGAGGAAAAAATAGAGGGACAAATAGGTTAGATAAAGTTGATTCTGCTTTTGTTTTCCTTTCATGTTGTCCTCACATAAAAGGAAAGAAGATAAGGTATAGATTCTGGACTGAATCAGAAGAAAAGAGCCATGGTGAGTAGGATAGGCTTATTGGGAGCCATACTGTTTTTATAGAAGATAAATTAATCCACAATAAACGGTGATGATACAACCTGAGAAACTCTCGGGTCTGGTCAGTAAAGGAGTCATTTCAGAGGTTACCCTTCATTTAGAAAAAGTAAATTCACTTAAAATTTTAATGTATTGCATTTTCTACTGATTAGTAAAATTAGTATTCAGTAATAAATGCATGTATTTCACATAAACTCAGTATATGCTTCGTTCATTGATTGAGAAATTTTGCTGTACTCCATGTCAAGGGTTAGGCAATAAAAGCAAAATATACTGAAGTTAAAACTCATTTCATTGGAAATAATTATAGGGCCAATTCATAATTTTCCAGTTTTATAAAGTGTAGAAGTGTAAATGAAATTTAATTTATAATAGGAGTCTAAAATAATGATGTGCATGTAACATTATAGTTGGGAAGACTTTTGCATGCATTTAATTTACCTGGAAGGAGTTCTGGTAGCGTAGTGCCTGAGGCACTTGACTGCTTACCAGAAGACTGGCCATTCAAACCCACCAGCCACTCCTCAGAAGGAAGGTTGGGCAATCTACTTCTGTAGTGATACCGCCTCGGAAACCCAAGGAGGGGTTGCTATGAGTCGGGTCTGACTTGAGGGCACATAGCAACACCAACAACAATTTACCTGGGAACTGTTGCTAAAAAT
>NW_006921797.1:5456024-5466810 GCF_000298275.1 Orycteropus afer afer
CATAAGCCCAACTTATGTATTAATATACTTACAAGCCAAAACTCTATGCTAATTTCTTTTTGTTCCTTCTAATGTGCTCTGGTCAAAGCTGTCATTAATACTCTATTACAATGATGGTATGAATCACATGATTTCATCTGCATGCACTATGAACATGTGTTGTTGTTATTGTTGCAGCTGATGTTTCTACTGTCACTGATTTTGTCAAATTTTCTGGTGTTTTAGCTATGGTATTGTGGCATTTTTGAACCCATATCAATATATTTTTTGAGAATGAAGTAATAACTAAAGGAGAAGGAGAAAAAGAAAAAAAGGCTTCTGCTGAGTTATTAAAAATGTTGTGACTAATAATGTTGTAATTCAGTTTAGAAAGATTTTACAAAACAATTTTGTTGTTAGCATTCATATAACCTAATAAATACTACATTTAAGCAATTTACAATGATATTTATCACATTTTATTCTGTAATTAAAATTGTTAATAAATATTACTAAGGATTCTATATGATTTGCTATGGGAGGAGGTCTATGGGGAAGTGACACCATGACTTACTACAGTGGGTGACACCAACCCTAGTGACACTCCTGCCTAGTCTTTACCTTTTCCTATTCACAACAGTCTTTATAGTCCCTTAAGAAAGAAAGTGCACTTCTGAAATTATTTTACATTTAGGCATTGACTTTGATTTTCAGCCACTTTGAAAATTTTGTGATAATTTTATACTGTCATCATTCTTGGACTTAAGAGCTTTTATTTGGATAGATAGTTATGCTTCTTCATAATAGTTAAGCACTCTTTTAAAATAATAAGAAAACCAGGAACATTGTGTTTTTCCCCCAGAAAAGTTATGGGAACATGTCTTTTCAAGTTAAGAAACAATTCATAGCAATTTCTTGAATATTTTTTAATGTAACTGGCATTAAGATGATCCTTACAATCTGCTAGGATAAAATAGTTTCTTGTTCAAGCAGTTTAATTTACGCTTGATAACATCATGTTTGATATGGAAAAGACAGATCTGTCTCTCCTGTTGCAGCCTCCAGAACTTTCCTTGATGATTTGCTGCTTTTTTGAACATTAGCATGAGCCTTCAAATTTCTTACTTTGAGTGAAGGTGAATGGAGACCTTGTTTGATTCCTGGGATGAAAAGGAGAGGTAAAGGTGGAGAGAGTGGGTGGCCAGGAATCAACTGTCAAAGCTACCTTCAACATCTTCAACTAATGTTTCCAGAATGTTGAATTATTTACAAAGATTTCTGCATATTTAAGCCATTTTATTTTTACAACAACCCTGAGATTATTCTTGTGGTCCTCATTTTATGATGAAAATTGAGACTCAGAGATGCCAGATGATTTTCCCCATGTTACACTACAAACACTGTGGAGCTGGAATGTGGCCAAAGTCTGAATATTTGTATCCCCGAGTTCCTTTCTCTCTTCCCCATTGCCTCATTTCCATTGTGGTGCCTCTTCAATGATAACAGCAGTGCAAGCTCTCCTGGTGCTCCACCACAGCATCTTAGCAGTCCCTTAGGCACTGGGATTTAGACTTTTGAAGGAGAAGTCATATAACCCTTTGGTTTGGGTTATTCTACGATTCTGAGAATTTTCCAATAGGAGGATTTCAAAGATATTTATGCAAATGAAAATGACAACCTCTACAAAAACGATATGTCAGGTTTCCAGTATGAATTCAAATTTCTTAAGAGTAGTGGCTGTGATGTTTTGTTTCTTTGGATCTACTGCATCTTTATCCCCAGAATGATTACTAGCATAATATTCACCCAAAATGAAAGCTCATTGTGTATTAATTCCCAGGTGATACTGATCTCTAAACTTTCATTTACTCCAAGTTTTTATAATTCTATAGATCTGAGGCATTTGACTGCTAACCAGAAAGCTGGTGGTTCAAACCCACCAGCCACTCTTCGGAAGGAAGGTTGGGCAATCTAGTTCCGTAGAGATACCACCTCGGAAACCCAAGGAGGGGTCACTATGAGTCAATTTGACTCAAAGGCAGTGTGTTTGACTTTTTTTTTTTAATGCTAATTGAAAGGTTGGAGGTTTGGGTCCACTCAGAGACATGTCAGAAGAAAGGCCTGGCATTCTACTTCCAAAAAAATCACATATTGACAACCCTATAGAGCACATTCTGCTCTGAAACATGTGGGTTACCAAGAGTTGGAATCAACTTGATGGCCACTAGTTTGTACAACATTGGAAAAAAAAAAGTGTAACATTGAATTGTCATTCCATTTGAGAAACTGCCAGTGCCACAGCTCTATCAGGTGAATGATATTGGAGAATAGCATGACCGTAGCCTCCTGGTTTCTTTCCTTCTCTTTAAAATGATATATTTTAAATATATATTTGAAAAAATTTCAAACCCCAGGGAAGTTGAAAGAATCATAAAAGAAAACCTCTTACCTGTTAGTATATTGCCACTTCATTTTCCTTTCCCCTCCAAATTTTGAGGCTGTCTGTGTGAAATTCAAGTTCATACTATTCTCCTCAGATGACCTGTGTTTTATTAGTCACAATAAACACATACAGTTTTCTTTTGTCAAACCACTGAAACGAGATTGAAGACATCATGACATTTTACCTCTAAATACTGTAGCAAGACATGCTTCTCCCTAAACAGAAGTTATTTTCCATACTTAAGAAAATAAACACTAACTTGTTAATATTATCCACCATATAGTTCATACTCAAATTATCTCAATCATGCTAAAAAAATTTATTATACTGTATTATATTATGTTATGTTATGATTGTTGCTGATGCTATTGTTTTTGCTCCAGCATCCAAAAGAAGCAAATTCATTATGTTAATATTGTCTCTTTAGTTTCCTTTAATCCAGAGTAATCATTGCTGTGTCCAAAAAAGTTGTCCTGCAGGACATCCAATGGTCTGGATTAGCTTGTATTCTGTTCTGGTTACCTAGTACTGCTCTGACAGGAAATATACCACAAATGGGATGGCCTTAAAAAACAGGAGTTTATTCTCTTACCGTTCAGTAGGCTAGAAGTCCAAGTTCAAAGTGCCAGGCTCTAGGGGCTGTGTGAAAGCCCCTCACCCTTGGGCTTCAGCTCTGCCTCCTGCTCCTGGCCCACTGAAGCTAGAGGCTTTTCTTCGCTCAGACAACTACTGGCTGCTGAGGCTGACAAGTCTAAGGTTGACAAATAAAATAGGACAGTCCCAATGTTATCAAACCACATGGCAGGCCATTAATTCAAGTCCGTTGTAAGTTTGAAGGTCAGCAGAGCATGGCAGGCTCTGAACAACGGCATGGCTACATGCAGGGTCCAAGCATGCCATAAGCTTTGGACCATTCCCAAAGCCTGCTTCTTATATATGGGAAGCAAACCACATACCCAAAGCAGCTACTCAGCTGCTTGTGGTAGATCCCACCATGGAGTTGATTGCCAGTCTCATCATGGGGAATAACTACTACCAGCTGCCCAGCCACTCAACCAGGCCCAGCCAATTTCACACATAAACATAACCACCACATGTTCTGATTGGACACAGGTCAAATATTTAGCAAGAGTCCGACATAGATGATTTTAGGTACATCTCACTGAATCACATCAGGCCTTCCTATTATTGGTGATGTTGAGCTTGATCACTTGGCTAAGGAGATGACTGTCAGAGTTCTCCTGAACACACATTTTCCCCTTTTTAATCAATAAGTAGGAGTCCTTGGATGGGACCAATGGTCAAGCTCTGGAGTACTGACCAAAATGTTAGCAGTTCAAACCCACCCAGAGGCACCTAGGAAACAAACCACTGAGAAATGGGTCCTGCAGATTTGATTCTGAAAGCTCACAGCCTTGAAAATCCTATTGAGCAGTTTTTCTCTGCACAGATGAAGTGGCCATGAGTTGGAATCAATTTGGTAGCAACTATCAATAATCAATCAATCAATCAATAATCTGTGGGTGATACTTTGAGGTCATGTGAATATCTAAATAGCTTTTGTTCTCCATATGTGAAAAAATCAGGCTCATGGTGTTCCTCTCGCATGTTCTATTAACGCCACCTCATGCAATGTCCTTCTCAAATTTACACAAGTATCTTTATTCTTCTTTAAATTAGGAGTTACCTCATAAATAATTTTATTCCTTCCTTCTTCACCTCTTTTCACCCTTCTTTCTCTATTATACTTTTGAGAACTCAAAATATCACTGACAGTAACTGAAAATTGTACCTAATATTGATAGTACATATATTCATTGGAAAGGGGAGGTTATAATTTTCTGAAGAAAAACTAGACATAAAAACGAATCAGTGCCATTACTTCTTATGTTCTGTTGAGAAGCTCAATCATGATTTCTAAGTTTATTTTATCCTCTTAAAGTCATTTGTCCCCTCAAGAAGTAGCACTCACAATAATTAGTTTTTTTCTTGTTCAATTTGTTTCTGTATTGTATAATCATTATTTTCATATTGTGGTAGTAGTGTCTTAGGCTGGGGTTCTTTAAAGAAACAAAACCAGTGAGAAAGAGAGAGAGGGAGGGAGAGAGAGATTTATTTCAAGGAAATGGCTCACATGTTTGTACAGTCTGACACGTCCCAGATCCGTGGGTCAGACATCAAGCTGGAGGCTCCTTCTGACTCCCACAGCTGCACGGGCTGATAAAGTCAAGATCACCATGAAGTACAGCAGGCTATTGGCTATGGAGGCTGACGAATTCAAGATGACTCATGAACAAATTCAAGATTGGCAGGTAACAAGACAGGCTGCTGGCTCATAGATTTAGAAGGCAACAACCCCAAAACTGTCAGTCAATACAGCACGCCTAGTCCCAAGCCCAGGATTAAGCCCAAAGAATCAGAGGTCAGGTGGTAATGGACCAAATGTAGGATCCAGACTGAGCAAAAAGTAGAATGCTTTGCCAGAATGTCCATATATACTGCAAGTAGGTCACACCTCTGAGGAAACTCCCTTGCAACTGATTGTGTACTCATAGCAGATCTTATCATGGAAGTGGTTACATTATATTAGATCTCATCAAGGGGGATAGCTACATCATAGCTGCCAAACCACAAGGAATCAGGGTCTAGTCAAGTCAACACACAACAACACACATCACAGGTAGTTTATTTTATTTTTCATAGCAATTGGTGGTATTTTTGCTCTAGTGAAGCTTATGTGATGTTTTTGAGATGACTCATGACCACGGTTCCCACCTGGAGCACTCATGTTGTATGCAATCTAATCAAGGTCATAGCCACTGCACTGCAAACTAGCTTTAGGAACCTGTAATTTAAATATTTCTTGTGTAATTTTCATGTCTAAAGCAAAGTCTCTTGTCCATTTAAAAATATTTTTACCTAGTTGTGCATGCCATTTGTGAAAAACAAGGTCCAAATTTTTATTTACTGTTGGCAGTTCTAATAGATTATTTAATTCAGTGGTTATTTTCTGTTTAATTAGAATATTTCATAGGTTTATAAGTTATGTTAGTATTCAGAGTTCTTATTTACAGACAACAGAGGCCATTATAGTTTATTTAACCTGAAAACTATTTAATAAGAGAGATAGTTTGTTGAAAGGTTTGAAGAAACAGGCCTTAGTAATCTGAATTACTGCCAGCACCACGATGTAAGAGCAGGCCACCAATGGAGCTACTGCTCAGGAAGTCACCACTGACACCAGAACTCAGGCTTCATGCAGGGGAATTAGGTGCCCTCTCCTGCCTCATGTAAATCTCTTTCAAGTCAAAGTCTGAAGTGAGTCCTTTTCTTCCCAAATGACTCAGTTCTGAATTGAGGTCTTTCACAAGAACACCTGATAGGTGGAAATTGGTTGCATGTAGAATACTACCTGCAAGAGAGCTTGGGAAATATAATTATCCAGCTTGCCTGCTTTGGCATACTAGAAGTGGATTGATCAGGTATTGAACCAGAAAACCCACTCTACGTTATAGGAGGTGGAGATGTGTGGAATGTTGTTGTTGTTGTTAAGTGCCATCGAGTCATTTCTGACTCATAGTGACCCCATGCACAGCAGAACGATACACTGCCCGATCCCGCGCCAGCCCCACAATCCCTGCTATACTTGAGCCCATCATTGCAGCCACCATGTCAATCCATCTCGTTGAAGGCCTCCCTCTCTTTTGTCGACCCTCCACCCTACCAAGCATGACATCCTTCTCCAGGGAATGGTCCCTTCTGACAACATGACCAAAATAGGTGAGACCAAGTCTGGCCATTCTTGCTTCCAAGGAGCATTCCGGCTGCACTTCCTCCAGGACAGATCTGTTAGTTCTTTTTGCAGTCCATGGTACTTTCAGCATTCTTTGCCAGCACCACAACTCAAAAGCATCAACTCTTCTTTGGTCTTCCTTATTCATTGTCTAGCTCTCACATGCATACCAGGCAATTGGAAATATCATGGCTTGTGTCAGGCACACCTTAGTCCTCAAGGAGATATCCTTGCTCCTCAGCACTTGATACAGGTCCTTCGCAGTTGACTTTCCCAATACTACACGTCGTCTAATGTCCTGACTGCTGCTTCCATTGGCATCGATTGTAGAACCAATCAACATGAATTCTTTGACAACCTCAATCTTCTCTCCATTTATTGTGATGCTGCTCATTGGTCCAGTTGTGAGGATTTTTGTTTTCTTTATATTGAGTTGTAATCCATACTGCAGACTGTATTCTTCAACCTTCATCAGTAGGTACCTTAAGTCATCCTCACTTTCAGCAAGCAGATGTGTGGAATAGCTTAACAGATTTACTGCTCTCAGTTTTCTCACCTATGCAACAAGGTGCTATGTTGAAAAAATTGCAAATATCCAGCAGCACTTGACACCTAATACCAAATGTTCTCTTTCTCTCCTGTTGAGACTTTAGCAGAGAGTTCTTTTTAGCTGCCAGAACCAAAGGCTGGTTGTAGATCAGACCCTTGTGATCTATCAGGTTTTCATTGACTGAATCTCAGACATAGATTGCCAGGCATTTCTTCCTAGTTCATTTTAGTCTGGAAGTTTCATTGAGACCTGTTTAGCATCATAGCAACACACAAGCATGGTGGCCGTGCATGAGGTGCCCTGGCAAGGAATCAAACCCAGGTCTCCTGAATGGAAAGTGAGAATTCTACTCCTGAACTACCATGCCCCCGTTAGAAGTGTAGTTTGCTAAAGTTGATACAATTCCTAGTTTCAATTTCACTTAGATGGTGTGATAATTGGAGCTGTGTATCAACTTGGCTGCACCACAATTCTGTGTGGTTTAAGCAATTGTGGTGTGGGTTGTTCCCATGATGGGATCAGATGTTTTTGAGCAGCCAATCCATTGAAAAGGAGTTTCCCTAGGGGTGTTGCCTGCTTCCAATATATTTATGGACATCCTGGGAAAAGAGACATTCTTCTGTGGATCGGGATTCTGTTGTGCTGCCTACAACTGTCCGTGAGCAAACAATCCACCATTAGGCCTGGAGATCTTGGATTCATCATTCGTTGGAGTCAACCAACAGCCAGTATACTGCCTGCTAACCTTGAGCTTGTCTGCCCCTGCAGCTGCGTGAGTCGGTAAAAGCCTCCAGCTTGACGTTTGATCCAAGAACTCAGGACTTGCCAGCTTCTGTAAGTGTGTTAGCCATTTTGCTAAGATAAATTTCTCTTTCTCCCTCTATATAAGCTTTACTGTTTTTGTTTCTCTAGTGAACCCAGTCTAACACAAATGGTTGTGGGATTTTGTGTTTCCTCTGAACAGTAGTTGGGCCAATGGGATAATCATTGATGCAGTAGATTTAGAAGTGGGAGATGGGGGTATAGATGATGAACACTCTGTAATTAAATTTGCTGGAGGCAATGCAGTGAGGGTGTTAACAAAATTAACTGAGGAAGATGAAATGGAGCTTTGGTAGCATAGTGCCTAAGGCACTTGACTGCTAACCAGAAGGCTGGTGGTTCAAACCCACCAGCCACTCCTCGGAAGGAAGGTTGTGCAGTCTGCTTCCGTAGTGATACAGCCTTGGAAACCCAAGGAGGGGTCGCTATAAGTCGGTTTGACTTGACAGCACATAACAACAACAGCAAGCCTTTAGGATTCTTAAGACTTCAGCTTTCCCTGCACAATTTTTGTATTTTCTTTCATCCTTTTAATGAATAATTATTCAAATTTGTAGCCTTCTACTGACTCAAGGGCACATAACAACAGCAACAACCTTCTCCTTGGTGGTTCACTGGCTAAGTTATAGCTCACTTACTCTTGAATTAACTAAACCAAACTCACTGCCATTGAGTCAATTCTGACTCATAGCCACCCTCATTGGGTTTCTGAAGTGGTAAATCTTTATGGAAGTAGATTGCCCCATCTTCCTTTTGCAGAGTAGCTGATGGGTTTGAACCACCAACCTGATTAGCAGTCAAAGCTAAGAGCATCCTTAAGGCAATGTTTTGTTCTGTCACACATAAGGTTGTCATGAGTCGGGGGTGACTCACTGGCAGCTAACAAGAACAACAACAACAGCTCATGAATTATGCCCTTAGCTTGAATGTGGGAAAACATTAGGAAGGCATTTCCTGTGTTTCCAAGTGTGTTTAAGTCTTGATCACCTCAGGAAAGGCCTTATTATGCCTTATTTGTTGTCTTTAATATTGAAGAATTTTGACAACTTATTTAAATTCTCTGGGTATCAATTTCTGTTCAGTAGCAGGTGAAATACCCTGGAAGTAAGTTAGTCACTGGGAAACAATTTAGAGAAATGAGTGTAATTTCTGTACTACTCAGAGATCAATGGCAAATATATGTATTAAACATTACACCGTATGCAATAAAATTTCCAGGAAATTTTGGGGGCTAAACAATATGTTTTTCCAAGATTCTATTCCTGGGCCTAAAAGTTTTACATAACTGAAAATATAAATCAGCATGCCTGTTTTGGCAGATTATCTCCAGCTACTGTTTATATAAGAAACGTATCCAACTGAGTTTCACAAATAGATTTGAAGTAATCTGGTGAGAGCACAACATTCTATTTAACCAAGAGTGCCTTTGTGAAGGAAAGATGTTACACATTTTCCAAGTGTACTCCTGCTGACATTTACCTACTCGTAGCTCTGAGCCCAGTGATGACTTTACAGCCCAGTTGCAGACATTAGAACTGACTTCCCAAATGAGCTTGTTTATTCAAGTAGAATTATGTGTTCAACTGGAATTCCTTTCATTGCGTAACTCTTAGAAAAATGTGACACATGAATGAATGGAAAGTTATAGTATTTGAGAAAATTTTCACACCAGAAGGACTGAAAGAGTGTGGCAAGTGTATTACAGCAAATCAGAGCCATATGCAAGGCTTTGTTTTAAAATAATATCCTACATGTATTCCCACATAAATGGCATTGTCAAAAGGAACTCACACAATCTTTAGCAATCCTGTGGAATTCTTGGCCAGTTTTACTTTTTATAGGATCATCTTTGAGTTAAGTCAACTATTTAAAAGTTTCCTCACAGTGTACAGAACTCATTGCCTCTAAGCCCAGGTAAATAAAGGTGTTTCTTCTTTTTTTTTTTTCCCTACAATTTATATATTGGTTGAAAACATTTTCAAAGATAGCTGTTGTTGTTGTTGTTATGTGCCGTAGAGTCGGCCCCGACTCATAGCGACCCCTCCTTGGGTTGCCGAGGCAGTATCACTGCGGAAGTAGATTGCTCAACCTTCCTTCCAAGGAGTGGCTGGTGGGTTTGAACCGCCAGCCTTCTGGTTAACAGTCAAGTGCCTTACACTATGCTACCAGAGCTCCTTCAAAGGTAGTATAGAACCATTATTTGTATTATGTTTCATGTAGATGGCTGAAATGTTCCTGGGTAATCTGGCATTTGCTTTTCTCTTATGTGGGTGTCAAAAGTGTTTTCAGAATATTATCCTTAGGATGCACTAAAATGAATTTTCAGTTACATACAAATAGTAATATTTTTAAATAAAGTAATATGGTTCACTCTTTTTTCCCCTAGCAAGTTGTTTAAGTTAAGAAGGCTCAAATATCATGTTTCTTAATGAGGGAAATGTCATTTTGTGTAGCTGAATATTTGTGCATTTCTGAAACACTCAATGGAACTTGACAATGTGGAGGGATTTTTCCTAGCAAATATCAAGACATTTTACAAAATTATAGTGATTAAAATGGTGTGACATTGGCAGACATTTAAATAACTACACCAAAATTAAAGAATGAAGAACACTGAAATAGATCATGTAAATTGGGAAATCTGTAAGGGAGACGTGGCTTTGCTGATCAAAAGGGAAAAGAGGGCTATTTAAAAATTATGTAGGATTATTACCAATGTGGAAAAACAAAATTGGGTGTATATCTCACATGACAAAGAGCATGCACAGTGGACTTAAATATGAAAATCAAACCCAAACCACGTCCATTGCCATGGAGTCGATTCCAACTCCTAGTTACCCCCACAGTGTTTCCAAGGCTGTAAATCTTTATGGAAGCAGATTGTTTTGTCTTTCTCCCATGGAGCAACTGGTGGGTTCAAACTGCTGACCTTCTGGTTAGCAGCCCAATACCTTAACCACAGTGCTACAAAAGCTCCTAAATATGAAAAGTGAACTATAAAAATTTTAACAGGAAAATGCTTTTATCACCTTGGGATATGAAAGCATTATTTAAGACACAAAAAGTACAAAGTGTAAAGGGAATGATTAGTAAATTTAACTTCATTAAAATTAAGAAAGTTACTTCATTCATAAGACAGAAAACTGGAAAATAGGTAATGGTGGTGGTTGCACAGCATGAACACAATGTCACTGAATTG
>NW_006921797.1:5467386-5479704 GCF_000298275.1 Orycteropus afer afer
TTCCTCCCCATAGTTACCTCTTCCCTGTGTCCTTCCCCACCACACACTCCTGACCCTGAGCAGTCTCACTGTGCATACACAGCCCTTCTATTCTCTCATAATTGATCTTTCCAAGGAGTGTACCTACCTAATGTAAATGTTCAGCTCATATGCCTGTCTTTTGTTTGTCTGGAAGCCCCAGGAGTGGGTTTAATTCCAGACCTGAAGGGCAGCTAGGGGCCATAGTCTCAGGGATTCCACCAGGCTCTATCAGACCAGCAAATCTAGTTCATTTTTTTTTTCCCATGGTTTTGAGTTTTGTTTCATCCACATTGTTCTCCCACTCTATCCAGGATCTTCTACATAGATCCCCTTCTGAGTGGTTGACAGTGGTAGCCTCATAGAAGATTTTTAAATGACCTAGAAATACATAAAATGATGCACAACCATCTACTCATCAGATTAAAATACAGATTAAAACCATAATATGAGTTAGATTCCTCTATACTAACAAAGAGAACTCTGAAAAGGAAATCAGGAAAACATTACCATTTTTAATAGCCACCCAAAAGATAAAGTACTTAGGCAAAAATGTAAACAGAGATACAAAAGACCTATATAAAGAAAGCTACAAAACAGTACTACAAGAAACCAAAAGACTTAACATAAATGGAATATGCCATGCTCATGGACAGGAAGATTTAAAACTGAGTAAATAATAATACTACCTAAAGAGATCGGTGTATATAATGCAATACCAATCCAGATTCCATTATCATTTTCTTTTATTGTTGCTATATCCTAGCATATTGTTCTAGCCACTATGTCAATCCATCTCATTGAGGATCTTCCTCTTTTTTTGCTGACCCTCTATCCTTCTTGAGGGACTGGTCCTTCTTGATAACATGACCAAAAGCAGGAGAGAAAAAGTCTCACCATTCTTGTTTTTAAGGAGCATTCTGACTGTACTTCTGGGATACATTTATTTGTTCCTCTGCAGTCCATGGTATAATCAATATTTTTCATCAACACCATAATTCAGAGGCATCATTTTTCTTTGGTCTTCCTTAACCATTGTCCAGCTTTTGATTTTAAATACGGTGGCTTGAGTCAGGTGCACCTTAATCTTCAAGGCGGCATCTTTGCTTTTTAACATTTTAAAGGGGTCTTTTGTGGCAGATTTACCCATTTCAATAAGTTGTTTGACTATTTCTTGTCTCTTGTTTCCATGGGCATTGATTATGGATCTAAGTAAAATGAAATCTGGGATAACTTCAGTCTTTTCTCTGTTTATTGTAAGTTGCTTATGGTTTCAGTGGAGCTTTTTATTTTCTTTATGTTGAGGTGTAATCCATACTGAAGACTGTAGTCTTGGATCTTCATCAGTAAGTACTTCAAGTCCTCTTCATTTTCAGTAAGTAAGGTTGTGTCATCTGAGTATCAGCTATTGCTAATGAATCTTCCTCCAAACCTGATGCTGCATTCTTCTTCATATAGTCCAACGTCTCAGATTATTTGCTCAGCATACAGATTGAATAAGAATGGCAAAAGGATACAACCCTGATGCACACACTTCCTGATTTTAAACCATGCAGTGTACCCTCGTTTGGTTTGAGCACAGCCTATTGGTCTATGTACAGGTTCCACATGAACATAATTAAGTGTTCTGGTATTCCCATTCTTCAAATGTTATCCATAATTTGTTATGATCCACACAGTCTAATGCCTTTGCATAGCCAATAAAACAGGTAAAGATCTTTCTAGTATGTTCTGCTTTCAACTAAGATCCATCTGACATCAGTAATGGTATCCCTCATTCCATGTCCTCTTCTGAATCCAGCTTGAACCTCTGGAAATTCTCTGTCAATACACTGCAAATGGTTTTGAATTATCTTCAGCAAAAATTTACTTGCATGTGATATTAATTACTTTTTCTTTTTTTTATAATTTCCACATTCTATTGGATCACCTTTCATTGGAATGAGCTTGTATCTGGATCTCTTCCAGTTAGTTGGAATAATTTTCTTGTAATTTTCTTGTAATAAACAAATAAGTACTTCCATTTGTTTGCAAATGTTGCAGAAGTGTTGCATCCATTTCCTGCAATATGACAACTAGTATTCTGTCAAATCTTGGAGACTGTTTAATGCCAGTGCCTTCAGTGATGCTTGAACTTCTTCCTTCAGTACCAGCAGGTCTTGAACATGTGCGACCTCCTGAAATGATTGAACATCAACAAATTATTTTTGGTGCAGTGACTATATTTCTTCCATCTTCTTTTTATGCTTCCTATGTCAGTCAGCATTTTGTCCACAGAATCCTTCCATTTTGCAACTTGAGACTTGAGTTTTTTCTTCAGTTCTTTCAGCTTGAGAAATGACAAATTTGTTTTTACCTTTTGGTTTTCTGTCTACAGGACTGTGCACACTTCATTATAATACTTCACTTTGTCTTTTCAGGCCACCCTTTTAAAGATTTAAAAGATTAAAAGATTTATCTATTTCCCTTCATTATTTATTCTGTTTGCTTTAACTACTCTATGTTCAAGTGCAAGTTTTAGAATCTCTTCTGATATCCATTTTGATCTTTTCTTTCTTTCTTTTCTTTTTATGACCCTTTGCTTCCTTCACAAATGCTGTCCTTGATGTAATTCCACATCTTGTCTGGTCTTTGGTCATGAGTGTTGAATACATCAAATCTGTTCTTAAGATGGTCTTTAAATTCATGTGGGATATATTCAAGATTGTACTTTGGCTTTCATTAACTTGTTTTAATTTTCTTTTGCATTAGGTTGAATTAGCATGTGAGCAATTGATAATCTGTTCCTGAGTTGGCCCCTGGCCTTGTACTCACTCTTGTTACTGATAATTATCAATGCATCTCGATTGCAGGCTTGATCAGTTTCAAACTGCAAATATTGGTAGAAATCTGAACTTTCCTCATCTTTTGCATTAGTGGTTGGTACATAAATTTGGGTAACCATTGTATAAATTAGTCTTCCTTGTAGGCATATGGATATTATTCTATTACTGACAGCATTGTATTTCAGGATAGATCTTGCATGTTCTTTTTGACAATGAATGTGATGACTTTCTTCTTCAATTTGTCATTTTAGGCATAGTAGACTATATAATTGCCCACTTCAAAATGGGAAATGCCAGTCTATTTCAACTCACTAGAATACCGATCTTCAATCATTCACTTTCATTTTTGACAAGTTCTAATTTTCCTTGGTTCATCCTTTGTACATTCTATAGTCTGATTATTAAGGGATGCTTGTACCTGTTTCTTCTCATTTTCAGTTATGCCATATCAATAAATGAAAGTCCACAAAGCTTTACTCCATCCATATCATTAAGGTCACCTCTACTTTGAAGAGGCAACACTTCCAAAGTTGTATTTTGAGTGCCTTCCAACCTGAGGGGCTCATCTTCTGGCACTATATCAGGCAATGGTCCTTGCTTTATATAAGGTTTTCACTGGTAAGTTCAGCTCTTGAAAGTAGATCACCAGGTCCTTCTTCCCAATGTGTCTTAGTCTAGAAGGTCCATTGAAACCTGTCCACCATGGGTGACTCTGTTGGTATTTGAGATACTGGCAGCATAGCTTCCAGAACCACAGCAACACCCATCACAGTATGACAAACTGATGAATGGTGGATTCCTATTATGTTGTTGTTTTTAGGTGTTATTAAGTTGTTTTTCACTCATAGTCACCCTGTGCATAACAGAAAGAAACACTGCCCATTCCTGCTCCATCTTCACCATCATTGACATGCTTAAGCCTGCTGTCGGAGCCACTGTGTCAATCCATTTGATTGAAGGTCTTCTGCTTTTTCACTGACCCTCTCCTCTGTCTACAATAATATTCTTCTCCAGAGACTGCTCACTTCTGACAGCATGACCGAGTATTAGAGAAAAAGTCTGGCCAATCTCACTTCTAAGTGCGTTCAGGCTGTACTTCCTCCAAGACAGACATATTTGTTCTTCTAGTAGTCCTCGGAAGGAAGGTTGGGCATTCCTACTTCCGTAGTGATACTGCCTCGGAAACCCAAGGAGGGGTTACTATGAGTCGGGCCGACTCGATGGCAAATAACAACAACGACAAAGTAGTCCACAGTACGTTCAATATTCATCACCAACACCACAATTCAAAGGCATCAATTCTTTTGCAGTCTTCCTTATTCACTGTCCAGCTCTCACACGATTATGAGGCTATTGAAAAGACCATGGCTTGGATTAGGTGCACTTTAGTGTTTAAAGTGACATATTAGTTCTTTAACATTTTAAAGAGGTCTTTTGCAGCAGATTTGCCCAATGTAATACATCATTTGATTTCTTGACTGCTGCTTCCAAGGGTGTTGATTGTGGATCCAAGGAAAATGAAATCATTGAAACTTCAATCTTTTCCTCATTTATCATGATGTTACTTACTGGTTCAGTTGTGAGGATTTTTTTCTTTACATTGAGGTGTAATCCATACTGAAGTACAGCTGTAGTCTTTGATCTTCATCAGTAAGTACTTCAAATCTTTACTTTCAGTAAGCCAGCTTGTGTTATCTTCAAATTGTAGGTTGTTAATTAATCTTCCTCCATTCCTGTTGCCAGTTCTTCAAACACTCTGGTTTCTTGGATTATGTGTTCATTGTACAGACTGAACAAGTATAGTGAAAAGATACAACTCTTTGACATTCACCTTTTTCTGATTTTATCTTCCTATCACTCCTCGGAAGAAAGATGGGGCAATCTACTTCCATAGTGATACTTCCTCGGAAACTCAAGGAGGGGTCGCTATGAGTTGGGTACAACTTGATGGCAAATAACAACAACAACAACAAATCATTTATGGAATGAAACTTGCATTTTCCTCCTAGATCCTTTTACAACAATATTTAAATTTCACCAGCCCTTCAGGATTCAATGTAAACCTCTTTTCCCAGTGTCACCTGCCTGAATCACGCAGTCGAAATAAATCCCAGTCACTATTTGCCAAAGTAGGATGTAGAACAATGTTTTTTTTTGTAATATGTTATGCCAATTGAGTTTGATGTCCCATGCAACCATGGGCCTGAGCCCACAGGTCCAACTTGTTCCCTCTGGGTAGCTGGCTGTGGCCAAGAAGTGACTACAACCTTGTCCTTTGTTAGCTCTACTATATACCTGGAAATTATTACAGAACATACAAATGCACTTGTAGAAACATTGTCTGCTAACCCTATACATGGTCATGGGTACACTCCCCCCTGCATGTTGTTGTTGTTGTTAGTTGCCATTGAGTCATCTCTGACTCATAGTGACCCTACTATGCAAAGTAGAATGAAACACCACCCTGTCCTGAGCCAGCTCTGTGATTCTTGCTATACTTGAGCCCATCACCACTGCCACTGTGTCAATCCATCTCATTAAAGCCTTCTCCTCTTTCATCAACCCTCTACCTTACCAAGTATGACATCCTTCTCCAGGGAAACGTCCCTTCTGGCAACATGACCAGAGTAGGTGAGACAAAGTCTGGCCATCCTCACCTCCAAGGAGCATTCTGGCTGCACTTCCTCTAGGACAGACCTGTTCTTTGAGCAATCCACAGGACTTTCAGCATTCTTTACCAACACCACAACTCAGAAGCATCAATTCTTCTTTGGTCTTCCTTATCCATTGTCCAGCTCTCACATGCATGTGAGACGATTGAAAATACCATGCTTTGTGTCAGGTGCACCTTAGTCCTCAACGAGACAACTTTGCTCTTCAGCACTTGAAAGAGATCCTTTGTAGCTGATTTGCCCAGTGCTATACGTCTGATGTCCTGACTGCACCATTGGCATCAATTGTAGAACCAAGTAATGTGAAGTCTTTGACAATTTCAACCTTTTCTCCATTTATCATAATGCTACTTATAAGACCAGTTGTGAGGATTTTTGTTTTCTTTATATTGAGGTGTAATCCATACTGCAGACTGTATTCTTCAATCTTCATCAGTAAGTACTTCAAGTCATCCTCTCTTTCAGCAAGCAAAGTTGTGTCGTCAGTGTATCACAGGTTGTTAATGATTCTTCCTCCAATCCTAATGGCATGTTCTTCTTCCTATAGTCCAGCTTCTTGGATTATTTGCTCAGCATACAGATTGAATATGTATGGTGGAAGGATACAACCCTGATGCACTCCCTTCTTGATTTTAAACCATGTAGTGTTCCCTTTTTCTGTTTGAATGATAGACTCTTAGTCTATGTACAGGTTACTCATGAGTACAATCAAGTGTTCTGTAATTCCCATCCTTCTCAATGTTATCCATAATTTGTTATGATCCACACAATCAAATGCTTTTGCATAGTCAACAAAACACAAGTAAACATCTTTTTGGTATTCTTTGCTTTGAGCCAAGATCCATCTGACATCAGCAATAATATCCCTCATTCCATGTTCTGTTCTGAATCCAGCTTGTTTTTCTGGAAGTTTTCTGTCAATATACTGCTGCAAATGTTTCTGAGTTATCTTCAGTAAGATTTTACTTGTGTGCGATATTAATGATATTGTTCAATAATTTCCACATTCTGTGGGATCACCTTTCTTTGGAATGGGTGCAAATATGGATCTCTTCCAGTCAGTCAGCCAGGTAACTGTCTTCCAAATCTCTTGGCATAGCTGATTGAGTGCCTCCAGTGGGGCATCTGTTTGTTGAAACATGTCAATGGGTATTCCATCAATTCCTGGAGCCTTGTTCTTTGCCAATTCTTTCAGTGTGTCTTTGGCTTCTTCCTTCAATGCAATTGGTTCGTAAACGTATACCAGTTCCTGAAATGGATGAAGATCGACCAATTTTTTTTTTTGGTACAGTGACTCTGTGCATTCCTTCCATCTTCTTTTGATGTTTTCTGCATCATTCAATGTTTTGCCCATAGAAACTTTCAATATTGCAAGTTGAGGCTTAAATTTTTTCCTCAGTTCTTTCGGCTTGCAAAATGCCAAGTGTGTTCTTCCCTTTTGGTTTTCTAACTCCAGGTCTTTTCACATTTCATTATGGTAATTGGCTTTGTCTGCTTGAGCTGCTCTTTGAAATCTTCTGTTCAGCTCTTTTATCTTGTCATTTCTTCCATTTGCTTTAGCTACTCTTTGCTCAACAGCAAGACATACCCCTGCATACACATACCTAATTGTTGAGCCTATTCATTCATCTACCCACTCATAGATCAATGTTCGCCATCACTGACAACGCAATACTATATGTACAAAAGAGTTCGTTTTTGTCGTCTGTACCTTCCATGTCCCTCTCTATGTCTTTCCCTTCCTCAAAGCCACCATGTTGATCACTCACATTTGATATATTACCCTTCCCTTCACCCAAATCAATACTTGTTTTTACCTAGCTAGCAGTGTTCCCTTCTCTCCCCTCCCCTCCCACCCTTGGTAACCAACAAAGAAAATTTCCTTCCATATATAAACATTTCCTTGAATTATTACAATAATGGACTAATACAATATTTGTCCTTTTGTGATTGACTTATTTCACTCAGCATAATGTCCTCCAAGTTCATCCATGTTACACAGTGTTTTGCAGATTCTATATTATTCTTTAGGGTTGTATAATATTACATTGTGTGTATATACCATAGTTTGGTTATCCATTCTTCTGTTGATGGGGACCTAAGTAATTTCCATGTTTTTGCTATTGTAAATAGTGCTGCAATGAACATGGGTGTGCATATATCTGTTATTTCCCCAGCTCTCACTTCTTTAGGATATATATCTCCTAATGAGATTGCTGGGTCAAATGGTATTATTAATTTCAGCTTTTTAAGGAATTGCCGTACTGCTTTCCTAAATGGTCATATAATTTTATAGTTCCACCAACAGTGTATGAGAGTCCCAATTTCTCCACATCTTCACTAATGTTTGTTATTTCTGTCTTGTTGAACTTTACTACTAGTGCTGGGGCAAGATGGTATCTCACTGTTGTTTTGATTTGCATCTCACTGATAACTAATAATCATGAACATTTCTTCATGTTTTATTTGGCCTCTTGAATATCCTCTTTGGTGAAGTGTCTATTCATGTCTTCTGACCATTTTTCAATTGGATTGTCTTTTTGTTGTGAGATGTTAGAGTTTTCCATAAATTTTAGAGATAAGTCCGATATGTCATTGCCAAATATTTTTTCCCAATCTGTAGCTTCTCTTTTTATTATTTTGGAGAAGTCTTTGGAAGCACAGGAAAATTTAATTTTTAGAGGGTACCATTCATCTAGTTTATCTTCTACCATTTGTGCATTTTGGGTTATACTTGACAGCCTATTAATGCCATATATTAGGGCCCCTAAATTGGCCCCTATTTTTTCCTTACTTGTTTTTCAGAGAGCTCTTTGCTGGTGTAGAGGAATCCAAATGATTTTTGTATGTTGATCTTGTATCCTGCCACTATGCTAAATATTTCAATAAGTTCCAATAGTTTTTTTGCTGAGTCTCTTGGGTTTTCTATGTTTCAGATCATATCATCTTCAAAAAGGGATAGTTTTACTTTTTCCTTACCAATTTGAATGCCTTTGATTTCCCTTTCTTGCCTTATTGTCCTGGCTAGGACTTCCAATACAATGTTGAATAGAAGTGGAGATAGAGGGCATTCTTGTCTGGTTACTGCTTGCAAGGGGAATGGTTTCAGTCTCTCTCAATTGAGGTTAATGTTGATTGTTGTTTTTTTCATATATGCCCTTTATTATGTTGAGGAATTCCCTTCTATTCCTATTTTTCAGACAGTTTTTCTAAATCAGGAATGGATGTTGGATTTTATCAAACACCTTTTCTGCATCTATTGATAGGATCATGTGATTTTATGATCTCATGAGATCATGTTATCCTTTATTTACTTATGTGATCACATATGATCATGTGATCCTTTATTTTACTGATGTGATGGATTACATTGATTGTTTTTTTAATGTTGAAACATCCTTACATACCTGGTATGAATCCCACTATGTCATGATGTATTATTTTTTTCAGTATGTTGTTGGAGTTTATTGCCTAGGATTTTACTGAAGATTTTTGCATCTATATTCATGAGGGATATTTGTCTGTAGTTTTCCTTTCCAGTGGTGTTTTTGCCTGGTTTTGGTATCAGGGTTATGCTTGCTTCATGAAATTAATTTGAGAGGATTCCATTCTTTTCTATGTTCTGGAAGAGTTTGCATAGGATTGGTGTCAGCTGTTCTCCAAATGATTGGTAGAATTCTCCAGTGAAACCACGTGGGCCAGGAATTTTTTGGGTGGTAATTTTTTTAACGACCAGTTCAATTTTTTTCTTTTTTTATGGGTCTGTTCAAGTTTTCTCCCTCAGTCTGTGTTAGTTTATGTGAGTGGTGTGTTTCTAGAAATCTGTCCATTTCTTCTAGTTTTTCAAATTTGTTGAAGTATGGTTCTTCATAGTATCCTGATATTTTTCTTTTTATTTCTGTTGGTTCTGTTGTGATATCACCCCTTTCATTTCTTATTCATGTTATTTGCATCTTCTTATTTTCCTTTGCTAAGTTTGCCAGTGGTTTTTCAATTTTACTAATCTTTTCAAAGAATCTGCTTCTGGTCTTGTTTTTTCTATGTCTATTTTCTGCTTCATTTATTTCTACTCAAATCTTCATTATTATTTTTTCTTCTGGTGACTGTATGCTTTTTTTTTTTTTTTTGCTTTTCTTTTTCTAATTGTTGGAAATCTTGGTTTAAGGTGTTGATTTTGGCTCTTTCTTCTTTTTTGATGTGGGCATCTCTTGCTATAAATTGGCCTCTGATCACTGCTTTTGCTGTGTCCCAAAGATTTTGATTGTTGTGTTTTCATTCAAGGAATTTTTTAATTTCATTTTTTATTTCTTCTATTACCCAGTCATTTTAAAGGAGGGTCTTATTCAATTTCCATCTGTTTGCTCTTTTCCATTGGTCTTCATAGTGTTCATTTCTAATTTTATAGCATTGTTATCTGAGAAGATGCTTTGTAGTATCTCAATGTTTTTAAATTTATTGAAGCTTACTTTGTGGCCTACCATATGGTCAATCTTGGAGAATGTTTCATGTGTGCTAGAAAAGGATGTATATTTTTCTGTTGTTGGGTCATGTGCTCAGCAGATGTCTGTAAGATCAAGCTGGTTGATTGTACTGTTTAGTTCTTCTGCATCTTTGTTGAGTTTCTTTCCACTTGTTCTTTTACAGAAAGTGGTTTATTAAATCTCCTATTACTGTGGAGTCATGTACTTGTCTTTTCAATTTGTTAAAGTCTAGTTTATGTATTTTGGGGCTCTTTCATTGGGTGCATATATATTTATTATGTTTATATCCTCTTGTTCCTTTAATCATTATGTAATTTCTTTCCTTGTCTATTGTGGTCATTTTTATCTCAAAGTCTATTTTATCAGAAATTAATATTGCCACTCCTGCTCTCTTATGGTTGCCATTTGCTTGGTATGTCTTTTTCCAACTTTGATTTTTAGTCTATTACTGCCTTTGTGTCTAAGGTGAGTCTCTTGTAGACAGCATATTGATGGATCATGTTTTCTTATCCACTTTGCAACTCTCCATCTCTTGAATAGTTCATTTAATTCATTTCCATTCAACGAAGTTATCCACAAGTACAAATTTATTGATATCATTTTTTGTGGTGTTGCTGATTTATTTGTTTCATATAATTTTCTGTACTGAGCTCATTTTGTTTATGAATCCGTCATCATCTCATTCATTGATATTGTTTTAGTATTTGCAAAGTATGTGTGTGTGTCTTTTTTTTTAATTTTAACGTGAAGGTTTATTATTTTTCTTTGAGTTTACCCTATAATTTATCATTTTCTTTCCAAGTTTAAAGCAGTCTGTTCTATCTCACAATTATCTTGACTTTCTCACCATTTAGAAGTTCTGTAATTACACTATTCATTCCCTCTTTTGGGTTTATAGTTGTTCTCATCTACCAATTGATGTCTCTGGTTTCCCGCTTACAGTCTTCTAATCTTATTTTACTTTGGATACTTCTATTACTGGGTTGGTTTCTGGGTTATATCTTCATGTGTGTTAATCATTGGTTGTTGTTTGCTCTTGCTGATTCTCTGTCTGAAGGATTATCTTTAGCATCTTTTGTAAATTTGGTCTGATTTTAACAAATTCCCTTAATTTCTGCTTATCTGGAAATCTCCAAATTTCAACAACATATTTGAAGGACAATTTTGCTGAGTATGTAATTCTAGGTTGGAATTTTTTTTCTTCTCAGTTTTAAGTATATCATTATATTGCCTTCTAGCCTGCATGGTTTCTGCTGAGAAATCAGAGCTTAGTCTTACTGGTTGCCCTTGTAAGTAACCTTTTGTTTTTCCCATGCTGCTTTCAGTATTGTTTCTTTGTCTTTGGTTTTGGTGAGTTTGATGATATGTCTTTGGTAATTTTCTTTTGGGGTCTATCTTGTTTGGGGCTTGTTGAACTTCTTGACTGAATATATTCTCATCTTACATCATATTAGGAAATTCTCTTCCAACAAATCTTCAATAATTTTCTCTGTAGTTTTATCTGTCTTTTTCTGTTCTGTACTTCTGATTACAAGTAGGTTATTCCTCATGATGGCATCCCACATGAATCTTCTGGTTTCTTCATTATATTTTGATCTTTTGCCTGATTGATCCCTTAACAAAGTAGTATTGAGGTATTTGTCTTCTCTCTCATTAATTCTGTCTTCCATTGATTCCATTCTACACCTTTGCCCATTCAATGTATTATCTACTTCTGAAATCTTAGTATTAATCATCTGGATTTCTATTTGTTGTTTTTGTGTCATTTCTAATTGACAAAATTTTTTTTGTCAATTTGTTCTTGTATTGTTTTCCTAAATTGTTCTAGAGTTTTGTCAGTATTTTCCTTAATTTTGTCAGTGTTTTTCTTGATGAGCCTCTCAATCCTTTGAAGGTACCCAAATATAATTCTTTTGAATTTCTTATCAGTTAGGTCCAATGTTTTCTGGGTTTGTATCCTAACCCCTTGTTTCTACTACTTTATCTTGCTTTTTTGTGTGGATTGTGATGGTCTGTTGTCTCTAAGACATTGTAGTATTGTACTTATGTTTAATTTGTGGTTGTATGTTGGTGTGATTCACAGAAATTTTTTTCCCTTATTTTGTTTTGAAATATCTATGTGAGCAGGGTACTGTGCTCCTTTATTCACTAGTTGTTAGCACTTATGTTCTCATCACCTTTCTCTTGGTGGGTTTGATAGAGAATGAGAGTGTTTGTAGAGATCTCTGATAGCTGTTTGTAAAGAGCAGTTGACGGTGAGTTGAGATGGTATTGGTTATTGTCTATCATTGGTCAGTTGATGCAAAGGAAAGTGGTGGCTCT
>NW_006921797.1:5479885-5483428 GCF_000298275.1 Orycteropus afer afer
AAAAAGAAAGAAAGAAATGGAATAAATGAGAAGAATCAGTTTCAAAATATATTAGAAAAGAAAAAAGAAAGATAACTGGAGAGAAAAAGAAAGAGAGAGAGAAGAAAAAAGCCATAATGTTTGTTCAGGAAGGAATTGGAGAAAAGAGTAAGAATAAAATAATAGTAAAGAAAAAAAAAATAGGAAAACTCCAAAAGGAAAAACAAGCAATGGGAAGAACCAAAAGAAAGAAAAAAGAAGGGTACATGGAAAAGGGATGAGAAAAAAAGGGGGGGGGGAGAGGGGATTTAGAGATGGAAAGAGAGGTAAAAAAGAAGAAGGAAGGACTATAAAAAGAATAAAAGCAAACAAACTAAAGCAAAACTGTGGGATGCAGGGCATGGCACCCATGCTCCCTCAGGGCACAGACCAGCATGGAATTCCTGCTGATCAAGAAGGTGGGTGGAGGTGCGGATGGCCACACCCCTGTTCACCAAGAGAGTGTGGGATATAAGAACAACAAGGGGAATGATCATCCCTTTCCAATTGCCACTCTCCAGTATGGTCACTTGTGTGTTGTCCCTGGCCCACTTTTATGTAGCTGTTTAGGCAAGAATGGCACTTGCATACATCCAAAATGGCTGCACCACTGCCTGCAAACATTCAAAATGACTGTGCCTCAGGAAAGGTCCCGGCACTCCAGAGCCTCAGTTTTCTCTTTCCCTACCATCTTCCTTTCTGATTGTCAGACACCAATGTAGTCCTTGCCAATGGAGTCCTCAGTGAGCAGAACTGATTCTCAGGTTGCTACAGGGAAATATTAAAAATGGCTGTGCCTCCAGGACGGCTGGTATTCTGCCATTCCATTTGTCTCCTCACTCACTGTTTCATTCATGTTCTTCTACTAGTTGATATTTAATCCACCTCTTTTCATCCCTTCAAAGCTCAGTGCTACGGGATCGTCTTCTGCATTGGTTCCTGTTAGTTTCTCATTACTTTGTTACAGAGGGTCTGTGTAGTTTGCCCACCTGTTCTTTGATCTTGCTGGAACTCCTATCCATAATTTGTTATGATCCACACAGTAGAATGTCTTCATATAGTCAAAAAAAAACAAAAACAAAAACAAAAACAAAAACAAAAAAACAAACACATGTAAACATCTATTCTTTGCTTTCAGCCAATATCTATATGACATCAGCCATGATATCCCCTATTCCATGTACTCTTCTAAATCCAGCTTGAATTTCTGGCAGTTCCCTGTCAATATACTGCTGTAAATGTTTTTGAATTATCTTCAGTAAAGTTTTATTTGCATGTGATATTAATGACATTGTTTGAAAATTTCCACATTCTGTTGGATCATCTTTCTTTGGAATGGCAGTTGGCCAGGTAGCTGTCTTCAATTTTTTTTTCTTTCTTTTTTTAAATTATAAGGTGCTTTGGGTGCAAATTTATAGAGCAAAATTTGTTTTACATTCAACAGTTTGTATACATTATTTGACTTCACACCCCAATTACTAACCCCAACCATAAGAAATTCTCCTCCCCTCCCATTCCTGTAACTACCTCCTCTCTGTGTCCTTCTTAACTCTGCACTCCTGTCTGTCCAGTTTCCCTCTATGTGAATGCTGCCCCTCTGGTGCCCCATGGCTGATTGCTCTAAGGGGTCCATTTCCCTAGAGGAGGTGGGTGCATTGCCTTAGGGTAGGTGTTCTGCATGTAGGTCTTTCTACTGTTGAACTGAAAGCCATTCCATGGAAGTGAATCCAGTTCTAAGCCCGAAGGGTAGCCTGAGGACATAGCCTTGGGGGTTCCACCAGACTCTACCTGAGCAGTAATTCTGGTCATTTTTGTGTTTTTGAATTTTGTTCCACATTTTTTTCTCCCATTCTCTCCAGGACCAGTTTTGATCCCTTTCCGAGTGGTTGGCATTTGTTGCCAGGCACCATCTAGTTCTTCTGGTCTCAGGGTCCACCATATCCTTGGACTAATTGTTTCCAAATGCCTTTGCATTTTCTCACTCTTCTTTGCTTCAATGAGAGGAGACCAATAGTTGCATCTTAGATTGCCATATCTGCCAAAACCTCACAGGTCACGAAATGAAGTGATATGAAAGGATTAGTGGTTTTCTTTTTTATTTAAGGAAGGGGGGCCAGGCGGTCACTCTGCATATTCTGCTAGAGCGATGCCTGATGCATCCGCTCTGCTTTATTTATACATAAGCATATGATTACATCATTATTCTTGATATTTCTTTAAAACAATTAAGTATTCAATCAAATATTGTTTTACAGTAAAATAAAATATTTCCTTATTGTTGTTGTTGTGTGCCGTCGAGTTGGCCCCGACTCATAGCGACCCCTCCTTGGGTTTCTGAGGCAGTATCACTACAGAAGTAGGATTGCCCAACCTTCCTTCCGAGGAGTGGCTGGTGGGTTTGAACCGCCAGCCGTCTGGTTAGCAGGCAAGTGCCTTAGCCACTATGCTACCAGAGCTCCCTTATAACGATCAGTTATTAATTAAAAGTTAAAGTTTTACTCTTTCCCATACCCAAAGGCATTTTCCCATGTCCAAATGTATTGGATAATTAATTAGGTTAACATCTCTTGCAGGATTAACAAATAATCACTAAGATACTTCATTCTAAAACATAACATGATTGTTAAGGCACATGATTGTAAAGACTGGTTTCTAAGGTATACTATTCTTTGGGCAAAATGTTATTCCAGGGAAACAGGTTAGCAAACATTCTGCTGGGGCAATGTTCCACCCCAGGAACACAAAGCTGAAGCCAAACATTCAACCATAAGAGAGGCTTTGACATCTCTTAAAGCAAACATTCAACCACAAGAGAGGCCTTGCCATCTCTCAACTGTAATTAGAACACGTACCTTGCAATTTTGTTCTTTTGGGGGTCATTTTCTTGGTCTCCAACATTAGATGGCCTCTAGCTTATGGCACATTTGAACACTGCATGTAGCTGAGTCGCAGTCAGCAGCCTGCCATGCTCTGCCAACTTTAGGACTTTTAATGTACTTGAATTAATGGCCTGCCATATGATTTGAATGCTAACCTGAAGGCTGGTGTTTTAGACCCACCAGCCACTTCTTGGAAGGTAGGTTGGGCAATTTACTTCTGTAGTGATACTGCCTCAGAAACTCAAGGAGGGGTTTCTTTGAGTCGGATTTGACTCCACAGCAGTGATTGCATTGCGTTTGTGATTTGGTAATATCGGGACTAATCCTTTTCACGTGTTGATCTTAGGTTTGTCAGTCTCAGCAGCCAGCAGCTGATTGAAGAAAAGCCTCCAGCTTCAGTGGGCCAGGAGCAGGAGGCAGAGCTGAAACCCAAGGTTGAGCGGCTTTTACCCAGCCCCTAGAACCTGACACTTTGAACTCTGACTTAAAGCCTCCAAACTGTAAGAGAATAAACTCCTGTTTGTTCAAGCCATCCCATTTGTGGTATATTCCTATCAGAGCAGCACTAGGTAAACAAAATAATCTCTTTTCTGTATATAGGAAATTAATAATTGTTTTTTCCATATCCTTAAAAAATGTTGCTGGT
>NW_006921797.1:5487568-5490017 GCF_000298275.1 Orycteropus afer afer
TTTTTTCCTTGATCTTCCTATTATTAATTTCTAATTTTATAGCATTGTGGTCCAAGAAGATGCTTTGTAGTATTTCAATGTTTTTGAATTTATTGAGTCATTTTTAGTGTCCTAATATTCGGTCTATTCTGGAGAATGATCCGTGTGCACTGGAGAATAATGTATATTGTGCTTTTGTTGGGTGGAGTTCTCTTTATATGTATGTGAGGTCAAGTTGGTTGATGGTGTTTTTGAGTTCTTCTGTATCTTTGTTGAATTTTTTTTCTAGTTTTCCTGTCCCTCCTTGAAAGTTGTGTGTTAAAGTCTCCTACTATTATTATAGAGTTAGCTATTTTTCTTTTCAATTCAGTTAATTCTTTATGTATTTTGGAGCACTTTCATTGGGTGCATAGATATTAATTATGTTGATGTCTTCTTGAGCAATTGATCCTTTTAGCATCATATAAGTTCCTTCTTTGTCATTTATGCTGGTTTTCACCTTACAGTGTATTTTATCAGAAATTGCCATTCCTGCCCTTTTTTGGTTGCTTGGTATATTTTTTTCCACCTTTTAATTTCTAATTATGTCTGTGTCTAAGGTGGATCTCTCCTAGGCAGCATATTGATGGGTCTTCTCTTCTTATCCAACCTACCACTCTTTTTCTCTTGACTGGTACATTTGGTCCATTCACATTGAGTGTAATCAGTGATAGGTATGAATTTATTGCTGTCATTCTATTGTGTTTTTTGTTGTGTTGGTGATTTCCTTGTTCCAAATATTTTTCTGCACTGAGCAAATTTTGTTATAAAGTGTTTCTTCTCTTTTCTTCATTATTGTTAGTTTTGTGCTTACTAAGCCCAGGCTTTTATTTTTTTTCTTTCTGAATTTGCTTAGGGGATTGTTAATTTTCTTTGTGGTTACCCTGAAGTAAATTCTTATCTCCTTAAATTTTGAACAGTCAGTTGTATAAAGACATTGTCCTGTCATCTTCTCCATTTGGAAGTTTTGTAATTAAAACTTTTATTACCTCTATTTGCTTTGTTGCTGCTGTCATCTGCAGATCAACTCCTTTATTTCTCTGTGAACATTATTTTATGAGCTTATTTTGAGCATGTATATCTGGTTTGATTTCTAAGTGGTGATGTCAAGTGTCTTGATTTAATTTGTTGTTCTTTGTTGTGGATTCTCTCTTGGAAGGATTCCCTTTAGCATTTCTTGCAGGATTGGCCTGATTTTCCTAAATTCCCTTAATTTCTGTTTGTCTAGGAATGTCTTGATTTCACCTTCATATTTGAGGGATGATTTCACTAGATATATAATTCTTGGGTGGAAGTTCTTTTCTTTCAATGTTTTATATGTGCCATCCCTTTGCCTTCTTATCTGCATGATTTCTGCTGAGAAATCAGAACTTAGTCTCATAGGTTGCCCATTGTAGGTAACATTTCATTTTTCCCAAGCTGCTCCCAAGACTCTTTGTCTTTTGTTTTGGAGAGTTTGATTATGATATGTTTTGGTGACTTTCTTTTGGGATCTACCCTGTATGGGGTTTGTTGAAGTTCTTGGACAGATATCTTTTCTTCTTTCATGATATGGGGGAAATTTTCTGTTAGCAAGTCTTCCACAATTTTCTCAGTGTTTTTTTTTTTTTTTTCCTCCCCTTGTTCTGGTATTCCAATGAGCTGTATGTTGTTTCTTTTCATGTCAATCCCATATAACTCTTAGGTTCTCTTCATTTGTCTTAAATCTTTGTTCTGATTTTTATTCATATAGTCTGACATCAAGGAATTTGTCATCTTTCTGGCAAATGTGTTCTTCAGCCAGTTCTAATCTACTTTTTCTTTTCCTGTATTTTTAGTGTTCATCTTCTGGATTTCTAATTGCTGTTTTTATATGAATTCTAATTGTGTATTTATCTTGTTATTTTGTTTTCAATGGTTTTCCTGCATTCTTTCAGGATACTGTCTTTCTTCTCATTGATTCTGTTTGTGGTTTCCTTGAACTTTTGGAGAGTCATATGTGTGTGTGTGTGTGTGTGTGTGTATATATATATATATATATATAAATTAAGGGTATATACCTACTTACCTACCTACCTACCTACCTACATATATATATATGTATATGTATATATATACACATAACCTTCTGAATTCTTTCTCAGATAGCTCTATTGCTTGCTCTTCTTCCATGATAGGTAACTCTTTAGCCTGGGCTTTTTTTTTTTCTATTGTCTGGTCCTTTTTATTTTTTTGATTTGAAGTTGTCTGTTGTTTCCTAGACATTTTGAAGTTGTTTTAAATTTTTAGTTATGTACTGATTTGTTTCATCCGGATTTTATGTTTTACTATAACTGAAAGTGTGAAGCAGGTGTGCTTTTTTGGTTATTAACTTGGCTATACTGGGTTGCTCTCCAGCTCTCTCTGTGTTGATGGAATCACTGGTGGGGATGTGGGTGCAGGTCTCTGTTTG
>NW_006921797.1:5490747-5527592 GCF_000298275.1 Orycteropus afer afer
TTAGTTTGGAAGCTCTGCTGAAACCTGTCCACCATAGGTGACCCTGCTGGTATTTGAAATATTGATGGCAAAGCTTCCAGGATCACAGCAGTATGCAAGTCACTATACTATGACAAACTGCCAGTTGAGTGGTGGATGCTGAGAGATATCAGGTCCTAATCCCTGGAATCTTTAAGTGATACCATTGATGGAAATATGGGTTTTTGGAAATATTATTAAATTAAAAATTTCGAGATGGAGAGATTATCCTGAATTATTTAGGTCCACTGTGAATGCAATCACAGGTGTCCTTATAAGAGAGAGGCAGAGGGAAATTCGGTACAGAAGAAGAGAAGGTGATGTGATCATGGGGGCAGAGAGTGAGGTGATGCTAGCTCAAACAAGGAATGCTGCAGCAGTCAGGAGCTGGAGGAAGCAAGGAACAGATTCTCCCCTTAAGCTGTGCAGTTGTGCCAATACTTACTTTCAGCCCAGGGACACAGATTTCAGGTTTCTAGCCACTAGAAATGTGAGGGAATAAATCTCTCTTGTCTTTAGCAACCAGGTTTGTGGTAATTTGTTATGCAGCCTCAAGAAATTAATATACCTGGCTTCAAGACAAATTGAATAGTCATTCTTTTTATAAAGAACTACTGATAGTCCCAGAACCTGGAATGTTATCTGATCTGACAGCACTGTTTCTATCTTTCACTCCCTCCAAGCCAGCAAGCACTGCCCTGGGCAAATATGCTGCAAAAGACCTTTTTTAAAGTGCTGAAGTGCAAAGATGTTTCTTTGAAGACTAAGGGGAGCCTAACCCAAGCCATATTTCCAATAGCCTCATATGCATGTGGAAGCTGGAAAATGAGTAAGAAACACTGAAGAAAATTTGATGCGTTTGATTTATGGTGTTGGAGAAGAATGCTAAAAGTACCATGGACTACCAGAAGAATGAACAAATCTGTCCTAGATGAAGTGCGGCTGGAATGCTCTGTGGAAGTGAGAATGGCCAGACATGCTCTCATCTACTTTGGTCATGTTGTCAGAAGTGATGATTCCTTGGAGCAGGATATCATGCTTGGTAAAGTAAAGGGTCAATGAAAGAGGAAAGACCCTCAATGAGATGGATTGACACAGTGGCTGCAGTGATGGGCTCAGCACCTAACAACAGTAACTACAAGCCAGCATATGTGCTCTATCTCTCTGTCTCAGTTTTATTGTCTCTCCTAGCAGACTTTTTGTCTGCTTAATTTATGCCAAACTCCTGACAAGACCACTTAGTTCCAAATGCATGTGAATTTGGAAAGTCTAGTGCCTGAATCAAATTAATGTATTTTCTTCATATATCAACTTTGATTCCCTATTTTAGAGAATAGGTTTAGCTCAAACCTGTCTCTGCACTAGTTTCTCATATCTTAGGTGTGTTTCCTTTATCTCATGAACTGTGATTAGTGGTCGAGAAGCCTATGACTTTGAGGGGTATATGTATGGTTCATAAAGAAGGACTCCTAGGCCAGAAAGACTCCTCTAAAAATACCTATATATATATATATATTTTAAATCCATGTAGTAAATATTAGGCTTCCCAATCCTCATGAATATTTATTACTATAATCAAGAGAAAATTTTAAATCAAAAAGAAAGATTAGAATTTGAAATTCTTTTGTGGTATTTATTTTGTTTTATTTTGATTTGGGTGAAGATTTACAGAGCAAATTCACTTTTCATACAGCAGTTCACATATACTTTGTCTCATGTCATTGACCACAGTTTACCACAATGCAACAGCTCCCCTCCCACTTCCTCCCCATAGCTACCTCTTCCCAGTGTCCATCCCTCCCTACTCTCCTGCCCCCTGAGCTGTCTCCCTGTGCATAAGCAGCCCTTCTTTCTCCCATGATTGTTCTCTCCAGGGCATGTGTCTACTTGAGGTAAATGTTTAACTCACATGACTGTACTTTGTTTGGCTGGCAACCACAGGTATGGGTTCAATTCCAGACCTGAAGGGCAGCTTGGGGCCATAGTCTCAGTGGTCCCACCAGGCTCTATTGGACCAGCAAACTTGGTCCCCACCTTCTTTTTTTTTTTTTGTGGCATTTTTTTTCTTTACATATTTCATGTGTGAAGTTTTCTGAGTTAAAGTTTAGAAAATACTGATTTCCTTGATAGCTTCTTTGAATGTTAAATTATTCATGTCATTTTCATCCCATAAAATTGAACAGTTTCTTTAAATTTTTTTGACCTGTTTGTCCTCCATTATGCTCACCATTTACATACTTCATATTGTCAACTATTAAGCAATATATTAAAACAAGTAATGAAATTCAGAAGCTCTTGAATTATATTTTCTTTAGACAATATTTTTAATAACTTATTTTCTTAGAAAATGTCCAATAAACAAAACTTAATCCTGTTCAGTTCCTCCTTGTAACATCTTCAGAGAAGTCCCATGTGCTGAGTAAATACTTGTAATGTGGCTTCTGTGTGTATTTTTGCATTTCATTGTGAAATTTCAACATAACACATTGCTCCCCTTTGCATCTGATCTTCTTTTACCTCTCTTCCTACTCTGTCCCATGGGATCACTATTAGTCGGAATTAAATCTATTACAGTGAGTTTAGTTTTGGTTTGGTTGCAACTACTCAACTCTGATGTAGTAGTGAAACAGTAGTCATAAACAGTACAAAACAAACAAGCATGACTATATTGCAATAAAACTTTATTTATTTATTTATTTGAAATACAAACAGATGGTGGGCTGGGTTTTAGATGTAGTTGGCTGACTCCCTACCTTAATAAATAATAATAATAATAATAATAAAATTCAGTGCTGTCCAGTCGAATCTGACTCATAGAGACCCCTCCTTGGGTTTCCGAGGCAGTATCACTATGGAAGTAGATTACTCAACCTTCCTCTCAAGGAGTGGCTGGTGGGTTTGAACTGCCAGCTTTCTGGTTAGCAGTCAAATGCCTTAGGCACTAAGCTACCAGAGCAAATGGCAAAAGCAGAATCAAATCCCAATTTCTTTACAATTCAACATGATGTCCATTTTTAGTAATAAACTTGAAGGCAAAATTCCCCTCTGAGCACAGCTATACTGTTATGCAACTATAAATAATCAGGACTAGTCTCATAGATTTCCTTTTTTTCTTTTGTTTTATAATTCAATTCATGTCTTACTCTTGTTTGAACAAATTAAAAGTAAATAAATTTGTGTTCATTTCCTCCTTGTATTATGTGAAAGCTTTTCCTCACTGTAGTTCAAAAGGAGATATGAAAAGTGACTTTATATTCAGGTGATATTTTATTTAAATATGTCAACAAACAGAATCACAGCAGTTATTCATTCATACTTTGACATGATTATTGCTGAGAAAATCACCCATCTAGGTCATTACACGAAAAGGAACATGACAAGCATACATCATAGAATCTTTTTTTTTTTTTTCATGAAATGAAGATTTCAAAGAGAAAAACAGAGAATCAATATATCTTTTCTTGGTGTCACGTTATTCAAAACCTATAACCTTCAAAAAAAGCAGAAATGCTGGAATAAACCACAGTACTGCAGTTTCAGGAAAGGAAAAATACTATTATTGAGACTTGTATATACCAGGAGAATGAGAAATATTTTACACATATCATCTCATTTTATCTTCACAACATCACTTGTGGGTAAGTTTTACTGCCTTCATTTTATGAATTAAAAAACTGAGATTTGAGGAGATGTAGCAACTTTATAGTTAGTGCAGCTGAGAGAGGTGTGTATCTATCAACTCAAATCTAGGCCAGTTAGACCATAAAATCTGTGCTTTAAAAATGTGTATCCTGGAAAGAAAATGAAAACCATTGGAAAATTCTTGAACAGATCCAATTAGTAAATATCTCCACAACATTAAACAATGAACTAGAACATGTAATTATACCCCAAACACTCGCAGTTTCTTTTATTTCCTAATAAAAAGAATTACAGACTGTACACTATTAGTTCTTTTATGGATATAGTCCAAGAGAGGGAAAAATAAGTAATTAAGAAATCAAGTGTAATTGTAACACATATGTGCTGAGCCATTCTTTATTTGGATAAAGCACAGATATAATCATTAGGACCCTGCAAAAGTGGAGAGAGATGATTTAGTTTGTAGTAATTCTCCCATTTGTTTTCATCATTTTATCCTATTACTGGGTAGCTTTGTAGCCTTGGTAGCAATTAAGTTGTTCCACTGTAGGCTTATGGATTTCTAAGGGATTTTGGTGGTTTTTCTTATTAAGTTAGCTCATGAAATCTCTGTTGGGACTGCAAAAACAGAATTATGTGATGATTAGTGTTAGGCTAACCCTGACATAAAGTTCCCATTAATGGCCTTGCAAAAATCTTGAAAAAAGCAATTTATTTGTCAGAACTTAATATTTCTTAAGGAATATTATAGGATGGCATAACTCAAACAAAATCAAAGGATAAACACTATTTTGTTTTGAAAGAATGGATTGTAGATTTGTAAGTAAAGATGATCTAGCAACAGAGTTTTTAATTATCCTTCCACAGGAAGTTTGACAGTAACGCCTTTGCCGTGAAGTTTAAGACAAGGAGAAGAGGAAATCGATAATGCCTTGAGTCTGGCAATGGGTTTTCCCAGAAGGAGCAATGTAAAGCCGTCAGATGAATGACAGCTTCTGAAGTCTGCAGGACCAACTCTATCCGAGTCTTGACAGATGGAGCACTGCAGAGGCCACGTGGCTCAGCAATTCCCAGATTTCCACTCTAACTTCATTTCCTTTTTAAAAACTTTGGCAGCTGAAATTGTAGCAGCTGACCTCTAACTGGCACTTTGGGGGAATAGGAGCGCTTATACATAGCAGACAGTGTTGCAGGCTCTTTTTGAACAAGGACTGTAAATGGCATTAGAGGTCAAAGGATTGACTAGGATAAGGAGAAGAAGGCCTATGCTGACATCTATGAGAGGCTATGGGTCCTTGGTTGATATCTTCTAAGGAGGAAGCATGGAATGCGCAAATGGGAAATCCCTGAATCTGAGATCTAGTCTTACCACTGGTTGCTGTGTGACTTTGATCAGCTTTTCAACTTCTTAAAGCCTGTTTCCTCATCTGTTAAAAAAAAAGAGAGGAAAAAAAAAAAAAGAAAAAATTAAAATCTAAGTTGTAGGACTGCTGTAAAGATAAAGTTAATATGTGTAAAATATCCATCTAATACAATACTCAGCACAGATTAGGCCCCAATGAACAACCTAATTACTTGACCAAATGGAATTTTTGTTATATTTTTACATTTCCAGATATTCAGTTTCCTAATTGTTGCCTTGGACATATTATCAGGAATAGACTAACTGTGAGAAAAGGACATCATTGTTGATAAAGTTAAGGGTCAGCAAAAATGAGGGAATCCTTCGATTGGATGGATCAGCACAATACTTACAATATGGACTCAACTGTACCAATGATTATGAAGATGCTGTAGGATCAGGTAGGAGCTCTGGTAGCATAGTGCGTAAGGCATTTGACTGCTAACCAGAAGGCTGGTGGTTCAAACCCACCAGCCACTCCTAGGAAGGAAGGTTGGGCAACCTACTTCCGTAGTGATACTGCCTTGGAAACCCAAGGAGGGGTCGCTATGAGTTGGATCCGACTCAACAGCACATAACAACAACAACATCAGTCACTAGGGCTAGGGGTAGGTACAGATATGACATGGTATTGATTCCTCAGAGTGCATGCTTCTATAAGAACTAAATTGCTTTACCACCTCACTTTCCTCATTGATGATGAAATAAGGCAATAAGATAACATATATAGAGCCCAGCCGTAGTAGACACTTCCATCACTGACCCACTGCCATCAAGTTGATTCCAACTCTTAGGGACCTTTTAGGACAGAGGAGAACTGCCCCACAGAGTTTCCAAGGCTGTAAATCTTCAAGGAAGCCGAGTGCCTCATCTTTCTCTTACTGAGCAGCTAGTGGATTTGAACCACTGACCTTTTGGTTAACAGCCAAATGCTTTAACCACTGCACCACCAAGATTCTTAGTGGATACTCAGTGAATATTAATTACTATCAAGCTCATCAGTTGCCCTAATTTAGAAAAGGGCTACATTTGTGAGGACTGGAGAAGTCAAGGAAGGCTTAATGATATGTCAGACTAGACTAAGAATTGAAAATATATTTTCCTGGTGAGAGTGGAGGAGATCAGCACAAGGAAAGATCAAGTGCTGGGATAAGGTACTGTGTGACTTTAAGACAATGAGGCATCATCTCAGGTTGGGTGGAAAAGGCTTGTTAGAGCAGCAGTGAAGAATAGGCTAGGCAGGTGTAGCCTGGATTTTTGGGGCCCCTCAGGGCTGGACAGAAGAGTATAGACTTGATTCATGGGCATTTAGAAGCTATGACGGTGTTTTGAGGAAAGGGATGACGTGATAAAAGTAGCCTTATAAAAATGGGCTCAACAGTAATGAGCTCAACAGTTTAGCTCAAGAGAGACTCTGAAGCCATGGAGACCAGATAGGATGCTCAAGCACTTTACTGAGGATCTTGAGTTTAAAGAGCTATTTAGAACATCAGCTTTGATATTTTTTTCTTAATTTAATCTTCATTTTAAACTATAAATCCAGCACTAATAAAGAGAATTGAACATTTTTGCTCTCTGAGGGTGCTATATGGAATCCCAGCAAATGGATTTTAATTTCTGCCTAACCTGCTACCTAATACCTTTTGAGACTCCCTAGTCATATTTCTGCTTCTCTCTACTTGATCTGACACAGTGACAACAATATTTTTTAGAGCTGCTTTAGCCATCCAGGGAAGAGTGTAATTGACCTGGCGCTCAAATGCTCTCAAGTTTGAAAGATTGGGGGAGACAAAGGTCACCAGAATGTCCATCTTGGTGAACATGAAGAATGAGTCTGCACCATTTAAATGTTCACTTCTCTGTCAGGTTGTATTACTGTATGATTATCAAAACTGACTTGGATTGTAAATTTGGAGAGTTCCCTGGAATTTTACAGACTCACAGAATTTGTAAACTTTTCACTTTGATTTTTTTCCTTGTTAAAAATAAAGCTGATACTGTCAATCTAAGTGTTATATTAGATCACAGAGAAGTGTATAATGTTTAGTAAACTTATGGTTAGGACACTTTACCAGTTATAAATGTCCACTCAGGACCTCTGGTGGTGTAATGGGTAAGGCTGCTAACCCCAAGGTTGGTGGCTCAAACCTACCAGCTGCTCCATGGGAGGAAGATGAGGCAACTTACTTGTATAAAGATTTACAACCTTGGAAACCCGATGGGGGTCACTATGAGCTGGAATCCACTTAATGGCAGTGGGTTTTCTTCTTCTTTTCTTTTCTTTTTTAAAATAAATGTCCACTACACCTCGCTGGTGGAGTCCCTGAGTGGTACAAATGGGTACTGTATTCTGGTGCTCACTATAAGTTGGTGTCCACCTAGAGGTGCCTCAGAAGAGAGTCCTGGAGAGCTGCTTCTGAAAGGTTGGCCACTGAAAACCTATGGAGCATGATTGTATTCTGACACATGAGGGGTCACCATGAATCAGAGTCAACTCGATGGCAATTAGTTAGGTTAAACCTGGCTGGAGCCTGGTCCTGCGCTTTATCTTCACTGCTGCTAGTCTGAAACCTGTTCCCTTCATGTGGTTCTGTGATTAGGTGCTAGGGCAAGGCAGGGCTGTAATGGCACCTAAGAAAAGGGAAAATTAAAAAAACTCACTGCCGTTGAGTTGGGTCCAACTCATAGTGACCCCTCCTTGGGTTTCCAAGGTGGTGTCTCTACAGAAGTAGATTGCCGAGTCTTCCTTCTGAAAAAAAAAAAAAAAAAAGCAAAGCAGCTGTATATAAAAAAGAAAAAATATTCAATAGGAAAATGGAGAGTGTAGAAAGTTCATGGGGTTGGTATGCAAAAAAAAAGAGTTATTGAGCCAAGAAGTTCATGTGGTGGGCTGGGGTTGAGTGCAAAAACCTGTGCATGGCACTTGGGGTAGAGTGATTGATTGGCTTCTAAGCTTCCTTTTTTTCCCCTCAGTCTTCTCTTTACCTCCAATGACAGCACATTTTTCAGCAATACTTCTCTGTGTTAAACAGAGGCTAATGGTTACTGGTAACAACCAAGGGAACTATAAAAAGAACAACAGGGCTACTGATCCATAAATCTATGGGTGCATATGATGCCACCCATCTTTTCGTGACTCATTTCTAATCCTTTAACGATTCTCTTACTGAAGGTTTTTAACACTTCACTTTTCCTCTGAACTTTTTAACGCTTAAACCAAAAACCAAACTAAATGCCCTCGAGTTGAATCCGACTCATAGCGACTCCTCCTTGGGTTTCCAGGCAGTATCACTACGGAAGTAGATTGCCCAGCCTTTCTTCCAAGGAGTGGCCTGTGGGTTTGAACCACCAGCCTTCTGGTTAGCAGTCAAATGACGTAGGCACTACGACACTAGAGCTCCCTTTTAAGGCTTACAATTTTTAAAAAATATATTTTTAAATTGGTAAATATATAAAATATGAAAAAAGATATAAGAAAGAAAACAAAACATCACAATCCCGACTCCAGATAAAACTATTTGGATTCTGCTTGCTCTTTCTATGTCCTCCTCTTTCACTGAATATTTTGTTGTAAACATTGTTATATATCATTGCAAATTCTTTAGAAAAATGATGCTAATATGTGCTATATATTTTGTTGTAGTACTATGAATTTTTGTACTTATCACTAAATTAATAAATTATTTAATGTTTGTTCCTCAAGAGTCAGGGCTTCTTCACTGTGCCTTGGCACTGAATAGACCTGCATTGCAATATGTCTGTCCGCATACAGCTTAAGATTTCTGAGATGCTCAATTCATGGTTGAAGACAATTTTGCATTCTGCTTCATTGTAACATGTCACAGACAAAGAACTACCAAAAGGATCTCTTGTGTGAGTCTGAGAACTCCCTAACGCACTAAACACCTTGTTTATTCTGCTTATGTACCATCTCCCCTTTTTCTGATCTATCCTTACCTACGTGATTTTCTTGGTGTACCTTTTTGTACTTGGCCACAGTTCATACTTCTGGGCCAACTACTACTTGTCCTAAGATTCTGCACTGAAACTAAGAAATATATTCAATCACTGTCTGATAACTGTAGGGTATATTACTTCAGAGTTGCTCAGACTTGTGGGTTGCCATGTTTACCGACATATGAATAAGAAAAGCAGAAAAGGCAAGAGTAAGTGTGTTGGGAGGAGAGGTTGAAAAGGGAGGAGGAAGATCAAAAGGTGCAGGGTGGGAGAGAGAGAGAGAGAGAGAGAGAGAGTATGAAACAGATATGTAAGTGATTGCAGCAATGACGTATGAGATGTAGAGAACTGCTGGCATTCAAATGACTGATTCAAACTATTTCAGAGATCCTGGGTTTCATGAGACCACTGAGAAGAGTTATTATGAAAAGTTTCTCTCTTTTTTTGGCCAAAGATGGGTTTCTGTCACTTGAAATCAAAATCATCCAAACTCTTATCCTGACCTTGATTTAAAAAGTCCCAAGATACTGGTTTTGCTTGCTTTTTTCCTTGGACAAATTCTCATCTAGATTCTTTTTTTTTATTTCTTGGTCTGGTTTTTGTTTTTAAACTTCTATTCAATTTCTCATGTCTAGAGAAGTAGCTAAGTAAATAAATAAAACAGGAATGCAGGAAACATAAAATATATCTTTTGAGAAAGGATGTCTGAATTGTGAAGTTTTAAGGTAATAATATTCTTATGATACCATAAGAATAAATTCTACTTATTAATTAATGTGATGGAGTAGTGAGTACCTATTATGTGAATAAACATTTGAGTACCTCTTATGTGCCTTGGGTGACAAGGCATGGGGTTTAAATCATAGGTGAGCTCAAGAATGAGTGCACTCAAGAATGCAATAGATCTTAAAGAAAAACATCTTGTGCTTATCATGGATATCTATATATCTATATATCTATAATGACATGTGTGAGTTTGTGCTCATGTGTGCACATCTGCTTGTCTTGAAGGGAGATACTACACAAGATGTTTGTGTTTGTTTATTTATTTCCCTACAACAGCCTTTATAATAATAGATGATGGTCTATTCATAGATGAGACACCTGCTGCTCATTTAGGTTATGCACTAGGTGCAGTTGTGAGGTTCAGATTTGTACTCAGGTCTCTGTGTTTTCAAAGCTCATGTTCTTCACCTTACAATATGCTTCTCTCAGCTCATGCTGTTTCTATGTGTAGTTAGGAAATAAAACTTACACACATGCGAATATAACCTTCACAGAAGACAAGAACCACAGTGTTCAGAAACAAAGTAAGAGATGCAGAAAATAAATACACCAGAGAACTAGAGTGAGTAGAGAAAGTCCTCAAAAGTGGGGCAATCATGGAAGCCTTCATGAATGAGACAGAACTTGAATTGGTCCATGAAGGGTGGAATGGGCTTAGCCACTAGAGAAAAGTATGTAGGGTCTTTTTGGGTAATAGGGTTTGCTGCAAGTGTGAAGAGATAGTGACTCCTGGGAACTGTGTCATTCTCACAGTTGGTTATTTATTGGGTAGGCCAGGGCAGGGCCATTGGCCTCTTTTTGTGGGGCTAGCAAAGCTAACTGCTGATTGATTTATTTAATGTTCTGTTTAAGTAGCATGGGAGATTGAGGCAGACTAGCAAAATTCACATAGACCTTTAGTTCCTATCTACAAAGCTATTTTGGCTCTTCACAGAGAATTAAATCCTTCATTTACCTGTATACCCCATTTCAAATTGGATAAATGAGAGTGTTTAAATAATTGTAATTTCTGTAGCATAAGGTCTTTAAGATTAACACCTCACTGCATGTTTGCACCCCCTCTTTGCTCTTAAGGTTGATGTAAAGATTGGACTTAATAGGAAGTTAAAGCAAACTTACTGCCATGGAGTTGATTCTGAATCACAGCAACCCATTATTGGGTTTCTGAGGCTGTAAATCTTTAGGGAAGTAGATTGCCCTATTTTCCTTCTGCAGAGCAGCTGATGGGTTTGAACCACTGATATTCTGGTTAGCAGCCAAAATACCTTATCCACATTTGGCTTTGAATAAATGGTAGATTTGCATAGACTTTACATTATTTTCAATGACAACAAAAAAACAATGTAAAGGGTTTGCTGTTCAGACTATAGATCTCAGTGGAAATTTGTGCTTAACCCCTGTGGGATTATAGTTCCAGGATGAGCTAGGATGTAGATCAAGGTGGAACTAAGCAGAGGATTGTACTTTGAATGGGTTCTTTTTTTTTTTTTTTCCTTTTTGAGATCCAGAAACCTTTAAGAGAATATTTTTGATAAATTCTCCAAGGTGTTAGTGAACAATGACCTAAATTTTAGGTCCCTGATAATTGACACACATGGGATTTATTTTATGAAGCAAGGAACTGAGGATCTGCATAAAGTGGGTGGCAATCAGACATTAAACCATTGGTGTGAAATTCACAATGTAAGGCATGAATATTTAGCACAAAGTCTGGCATGCATGCCACAAGGGCTCAAATGTTTGCTTTTCCTCAAGAATATACTGTTTGCACCACTCATTGGTCAATTAATCAGTGTCCTTGTTTGTATATACTATTTTCTTTTATTATCTCGAGGCAGGGTAACATAATGGTTAATATATGCCCACCAGAATCCTGGCTCTGCCCTTCACATGCTATGTGATTTACTTAATCTCTTTATGCTTCATTTTCCTATTTTATAAAATGGATTTATAATAAATTTACCTTGGATGTGCCATTGGACAACATCATGATAAGTGGAGAAAAGATGGAAGTTGTCAGGAATTTCATTTTACTTGGATCCATAATAAACATCCATGGAAGCAGCAGTCAAGAAATCAGAGGTCATATTGTGTTGGGCAAATTTGCGGCAAAAGACCTCTTTAAAGTGTTAAGAAGCAAAAATGTCACTTTGAAGACTAAAGTGCACCTAACCCAACCCATGGTATTTTCAATTGTTTTGTATGTATATGGAAGCTGGACAATGAATAAGGAAGAGCAAAGGAGAGTTGACACCTTTGAATTGTGGTGTTGGTGAAGAAAACTGAAAATACCATGGCCTGCCAAAAGAATGAACAAATCTGTCTTGGAAGAAGTGCAGCCAGAATTGTATCCTTGAAAGTGAGGATGGTAAGATTTTATCTCACATACTTTGGTCATGTTGTCAGAAGTGCCGAGTCCCTGGAGAAGGATATCATGCTCGGTGAAGTATAGGGTCAGCAAAAAAGGGGAAGACCCTTAACGAGATGGATTGACACAGTGGCTGCAACAATGGGCTCAAGCATAACAACTTTTGTGAGGATGATGCTGGACCGGGCAGGGTTTCGTTCTGTTGTGCATGGGGTCATATGAGTCACAGCAAACTCAACAGCACCTAACAACAAGAACGACAACCTTGTAGGGTCATTACGTGAATTAAATGATTCAATACATGTGAAATGCATGAAACAATGGCTAGTACAGAGTGAATAGTCAGTAAATGTTAACTATTAGTTTTATTAATACTTTTCACAGAAGAGTGATCTCTTTAACTAGTTGGTAACTTCCCTGATTATGGAAAGTGTGCCTTATTTTACTTATTTTACTTTTGCAGTTTCTGATATAATAATGTGAACATATTTATTTGGAGATTCTCTCTATATATGTATTAAATATATATAATTCTGCATGGTAAATTGAGCACATATATTTGAGGATTTGTCATCTGCATGAAAATTTGTCATTGAACAGGAACATCTGATTGAAGGGAACAAGATAGGTCTATTTCAAACTTATTCAATGGGAAGTATTGGCATTTCATCTGGAGGCCAAAATAATGTAGTTAGATACCAGGGTTCTTTTCTATCTACATTAGTGCTTGCTTGTGTTAGGAATAAAAGGATGCGTGTGTACCCTATGTGTAGTTCAGTAATACTGCACTCATAGACAGCACAAATCTTTTAGAAGTTTTGAACAAAGACACATTTTACTGTCTTTTCTGAGCAGTTGGGGATTTTCTCATGTGGAAAACATCAGTATATGACACACCACCTTGGAGAATAACAGGACACTTGCAGGTAACAGAGGGAAAATTTTATGAGTTTAAGATCAAATGTAGCTGGGATTAATAGTCCAGATGTAGCAAAACCAAAGGATAGTGCAACTTTGTTAAAAATGATTGCACATATTTATCAGGAACACTATGAAGCATGACTCAAAAAGAGTTTTCCGTGAATTAAAAGTCCTCTTCCGCATGAAACTTCTGAGTTCTTTCTTCTCCACTCCACCAACTGCATTTTGTCAATGGGCATTGGGGTGCAAGGCATTATCTGGTTCTTAGCTAACAGAATCAATAATAAATCTTGGGGTTAAGAGAGCATGGCAAACAGAAGGTTATAAATAAAATATTCATGCAAATAATGTATGTTCATTGGAAAAAAATTAGAGGAAAATGAATTTTCCCACCCCTTCTTCATTTACTTCATTGTCCCCTTTGTCTTCTCCTTCTTCTTTCTGCTCTTCTAGATTTTTTTCTTTTTATTTTTCACTCTTAGTATCTACTTGGATTCCACTGAATTTTCATAGCTGGAAGGGGCTTTGGAAATCATCCAATCAGTTTTCTTCAAATAATTTTCTTTTTCCTTCAACGAGGAAAAGTAGAGTCACTTGTGCATGGTTATGCTTTTAGCTTTTCTCACAATTCATCTGAGAAACTTCATCTTTTATCTCTAGTGTTTACATATCTCTCCACCTTGTTCCTTTTGGTAGCCAAGTGGCCCTGGGAATCAACTAAATATCCTGATCTCTTTCCAATAATATTTTTACCTTGTTTGCCTTTTCCTAGTGTATGTTTTCTGCTTTGGTTCTGGTCTTAAGCCTAATGCCATGAGGATCCAATAAGGCTATGTGCTGGCATTTCCCTGGTTTATTCCTAATCAGTCTCTGGCCTCAATGTGACCTGTGCAGAACAACCCTGTCTGCCTGCCAGATTGTTTTAAGTGCTAGAATGTGCTAAGAACTGCCATGGTTGAAGGAATGTGATGGTTTTTTTTAGTTATTGCTGGAGCAGTTTAGAGGAAGTAAATAGTAAAAACCGAGGTGAAAGTATTAAATTTTTATATTTATATCCTCAGTTGCTTGTTGGCGCTGCCACTTTTGTTCAACTTCTGTGACTCTCAATGTCTTTTTTGACACTTATGCTTCATTATATAAACACTAAAAACAGAGCTTTCAGAACAAGTTCAAGCCAACAAATATGTAATAGTATTTTAGAAAAAGCCAAATTCAGTTAACAGATTATTTATCTACTACATATTTGTACAAATGTTTCCTGTAAATTAAAATGCTTTACTACATTCTGAACGGTGCACCCAGAACATTGTAATTTTATCTTTGTCCCCCATAAATCCAATCTCTTTCATGAATACTTCCTGAATATACTGTGTCAAAATGATTTCTTTCCATCCTTGAACTCCTTTAGAGTTCCTGAATACTCCTCATAAATCATCTTGGGTTGATAGAATCACTCTACGTGATCACAGTTTTGGTCAAGCTAGACTTATTTAAGGATGGCAGCAGACTCATCACTGTATCCAGCACAGCAATTTTGCACATAGTAGGTACTTGATACACATGTCAGTGAAATGAATTTTTAAGTCAGTTACTTAGGTACACCAAAATACCTTTTTAGAATTTTCCTGTAGTTAATGTTAACGTCTATATTGAAGTTCATTTAGGATGTCATGTCATCCTATTGATGTGAAATGGTGGTTTCTGGTCTTCATTTCTTATCACCTGTCTTTGCTGGGCTCTGCTGCTTTGTATATCCACCTAGTATGTGAATGTTAATCCTGACTGGTACCTACCGAAGACTTAGGATATAGGTGGCTTCCAGCTTACATGATCCACTACTATTGACTCCAGGGGCACTGAACAAAGAATATAAAAACACTTATGGAAACACCATATTCAAGAGTGTATTCATCTTATGCTTGCCATGTAGGGGGATATCCAAAGTTCCCATGAGGCTGTGCCAGACCTACTTATCACAACAGACCATGGTGCCACCTATACTCTTCTATCCTGGTCTATAATGTCATGGGAATGTACGTGGGACTTGACATCCCATCAGAGCTCCAGATTTCATATCCTGTGTCATGCATTGAGATACAAAGAATTTTATAGGCTTTGGGATCCTAACCAGAGTTCTTGATCCTCAGTACTGGGCCATGACACTAGGCTGCAGGTCTTGGGATCCTTTAGGAATTCCAGGTTCAGCAAACTATGCTATAATATTTATTATACTGTTGTCATATTGTGCAGGTGAAGAGGACTCTCTGCTCCCAGATAATAGCCCTGAGTGTGTTTTTTATCTATGGTGTTGAACTCTCTTGTGTCCGTAACTAATTCACATCTATCCAGTTCAGAGTTTTCTCTCATTGGTGGAAGTTTGAGTGATGGAGGGAAGGAATAAGGTGTGTGTGTGTGTGTGTGTACTCTCTTCTTAGGGAGTTGTGTGATGATGAGGTCAATTTGCAGAAGGCAGGTGTAAGGTGACTGCGAAAACAACCTCATCCTTAATTATTTTGATTGCATATTCATGGAATCTCCCATCATATATATTAATTATTGTTAAATGCCATCAAGTTGGTTCTGATTCATAGTGACCTTTTGTTCAATAGAACAAAAACTTGCTTGGTTCTGTGCTATCCTCATAATAGTTGCTATGTTTGAGCCTATTGTTACAGCCTTTGTGTCAATCCATTTAATTGAAAGTTGTCTTCTTTTTTGCTGATCTTCTACCAAGAATGTTGTATTTCTCCAGAGACTCTCTCCTGATAACATGTCCAAAATATGTGAGACAAAGTCTTGTCATCTTCTAAGAAGCATCTCTCCAAAACAGATTTGTTTGTTATTGAGGCAGTTTATGGTATATTCAATATTTTTCACCAATGCCATAATTCAAAAGTGTCCATTTTTCTTCAGTCTTTCTTATTCACTGTCCAGCTTTCAGATGAATATGAAGTGATTGAAAATACCATGGCTTGGGTCAGGCACATCTTAGTTCTCAAAGTGACATCTTTGCTTTCTAATACAAGTCTTTTGCAGCAGATATGCACAATGCAGTAGTAGTCATTTGATATCATGTCTACTGCTTCTGTGGGCATTGATTGTGGATTCAAGTAAAACGAAATCCTTGACAATTTCAATCTTTTCTCCATTTATCATGATTCTGCTTATCGGTCCAGTTGTATTGAGGTATAATCTATATTGAAGGCTGTAGTCTTTGATCTTCATCAGTAAGTGCTTCAAGTCTTTTTCATTTCCAGCAAGCAACAATTATGCAATCTGCATTTCACAGGCCATTAATGAGGCTTCTTGCAATCCTGATGCTGTATTCTTCTTCACATAGTCCAGCTTCTCAGATTATTTGCTAAGCATACAGATTAAATAAATACAGTGAAAGGATAAGCCCTGATGTCCATCTTCTCTGATTTTAAACCTTTCAGTATCCCCTTTTTCTGTTTGAATGACTGATTTTTAGTTTATGTATAATTCCTCATGAGCATAATGAAGTGTTCTGGAATCCCCATTTTTCATCATTTTATCCACAATTTGTTATTATCCACACAGTCAAATACCTTTGTGTGGTTAATAAAACACAGCACAGGTAAACATCTTTCTGGTATTTTTTGTTTTCAGCTGAGATCCATCTGACATCAGCAGTGATATCCCTTATTCTGGGTCTTTTTGTCTGAATCCAGCTTTGAATTTCCAGCAGTTCCCTATTGATGAACTGACACAACCATTTTTGAATTATTTTCAGCAAAATTTTACCTGCATGTAATTTTCAATTATATTATTCAATGATTCCCATACTCTTTTGGCTCACCTTTCTTTGTGATGAACACATATCTGTATCTCTCCTAGTTGGTCAACCAAGTGACTTTTTCCAAATTTCTTCACATAGACGAGTGAGCGCTTCCAGTGTTGCATTCATTTGTTGAAACATCTCAGTGGGTATTCTGTCTGATTCTGGAGTCTTGTTTCTCATCAATGCCTTCAGTGCAGCTTACACTTCTTTCTTCATTGGTTCTTTATCAAATGCTACCTCCTGAAATGCTTGAATGGCAAACAATTCTTTTTGGTATAGTGATTTTCTGTGTACTCTCCATCTTCCTTGATGCTTCCTGAATTATCCAAAATTTTGTCCATAGAATCCTTCTATACTGCAATTCGAGGCTTGAAGTTTTTCTTCAGTTCTTTCACCTTGAGAAATGCTGAGCGTATTCTTCTCTTTTGGCTTTCTAACTCCAAGACTTTTGTTCATTTCTTTATAATACTTTACTCCTTGAGCCACCCTTTGAAATCTTCTGTTCAGCTTTTAACTTCATCAATTCTTCCTTTACCGTTAGCTAGTCTACGTTCAAGAGCAAAGAGTCTCTCTGACATCCATTTTGGTCTTTTTTTTCTTTCCTGTCTTTTAAATGACCTTTAGCTTTCTTCTTGTATGATGTTCTTGATATCATCCCACAACTTGTCTGGTATTTGATCTTTAGTGATCTTCACATCAAATCTGTCCTTGAGATGGTCTCTAAATTCATGTGGGATTGTACTAAGGTTGTATTTTGATTCTTTTGGGCTTGTTTTCATTTTCTTCAGCTTCAACTTGAGATTGCATATGAGCAATTGATTGCCTGTCCCACAGTCTGCTGTTGGGCTCATGCTGATGATATTGAGCTTCTCCATTGTCTCTTTCCACAGATGTAGTTGATTGGATTCCTGTGTATTACATCCTGTGAGATCCACATGTTGAGAAGAGGTATTTTCAATGACTATGTAATTGATCTTGCAAACTTCAATCAGGTAATTTCTGGCATCTTTTCTATCAAAAATCACGTTTGCCCATTATTGAGCCTTCTTTTTGCAACTTTTGCATTGCCTGCAGTAATTATTAATCCACCTTGACTGCATGCTTGATCAATTTCAGACTGCAGAAGTTGGCAAAGATCTTGAATTTTCTCGCCTTTGACATTTGTGGTTGGTTCATAAATTTGAATGATAGTCTTATTAACTGGTCTACCTCATAGGTTTATAGATATTATTTTATCACTTACAATGATGTATTTGCAGATAGATCTTGAAATGTTCTATTTGACAATTACTGCAATGCCATTCCTTTTCAATTTGCTGTTCTTGGCATAGTAAGTTTATGATTTTCCAATTCAAAATGGCCAGTACCAGTACTTTTTCAGCTCACTAATGCCTAAGATATCCATCTTTATGTGTTCCATTTCATTTTTGACAACTCTTATTTTTTTTCTTCGTACTTTGTATATTCTATGTTCCAATTACTAATGGAAGCTTGCCTGTTTCTTCTCAATTGAGTCAAGCCACATCAAGAAATGAAGGTCCCTCAAACTTCACTCCATTTGAATCATTAAGGTTGAAACTACTTTGAAGAAGCCAGGTGTTCCTCAGGCATATTTTGAGTATCATCCAACCTGAGGGGCTCATCTTCCAGCACTATATTAAATAGTATTCTCTTGCTGTCCATAAGGTTTCTACTGGTCATTTTTTTTTTTTTTTTCAGAAGTAGATCAATAAGTCCTTCTTCCTAGTCTGTCTTGGTGTGGAAGCTCTGCTGAAACCTGCCCACCATAGTGACTTGGCTCATATTTAAAATACCAGTGGAATAGATTCCAGCACACAGCAACACACAATCCACCGCAGCACAGCAAGTTGACAGAATTTGTTGATTGATTACATATAGAAAATTAATAATCATTTTTCAACAAAAATAATAATATTTCATGAGCACCCACTATGTGTCAAGCCCTATTCTAAGAGCTGGGAAAATACAAAATGAAATAGTTTTTTTTTTTCATGCCCTATAAAACTCACAGTCTGGCGGAGACAGCAATTACATTATAATGGAATAAGTATGATAATACAAGCATTGTACTATGGAAATGTAATGGAGGGGGTGACTATTTTAAGGATGTTGAGAAAGTCTTCATAGAGAATGTAATTTTTATTTGAGTCTTAAAAATGTGGTATTTCAATATATAAAAAAGGCCATTTTATACAGAACTCCACATTGAAAGATCTTGAGCAGTGAGAGTATATGGCACAATTAAGACAATTTCAAGTACATTATTATGGTTGATGTATGACTTGAATGAGGTAGGTGGAAAATGTTGAAATAGTAATCAGCACCCTGACTATGAGAGATTTTTAGCTATGCTAAAGAATTTCAACTTGAGCCATGGGCCATGCAAAGGAGGTATAAACAAACACACATACACAGACTCCACTTGTGCCACACAGTGTACGTATAAAATAGGTTTTTGTTGTGTGGGTAATTACCTTGGTGCAAAAGTAGCCTCCAAGTACATTACCAGGCATGTTATCTCAGAGGTCACAGAATCACAGAAAACCTCACATTAAAAGTCAAGATGCTCAAATCACATTATTTATTGAATCAATTTAAACCATGTTGAGAAGCAAAAGGCAAGATGGGGTAGATTAACACACTTAGGATAATATGAGAGTAGGGTAAAAGAACAATAGTACCTCAGTTTGAGGATATAGAATATTCATGTTTTCCTGTTTGTCTGTTTCTCTGTCTCTCTATCTCTTTTCTTTCTGCCTCAACAATCTTCCTAGTTGATGGAGAGGTTATGAGAACAAGATTTAATGTTCAATCAAGATAGGAAGGATCAGATGGAAGGTGCACTGGGCCAACACACATGTTTGCTATGTAGGGAAGATGTAGGGGAAAGTCAGTCTAACCAATTCCCATCCAAACCAAAAACCAAACTCACTGCCATTGAGTCAATTGTGACTCCTAGCGACCCCTTCTTGGGTTTCTGAGGCAGTATCACTATGGAAGTAGATTGCCCAGTGTTCCTTCTGAGGAGTGGCTAGTGGGTTTGAACCACCAGCCTTCTGGTTAGAAGTCAAATGCCTTAGGCACTCACCAATTTGATGAGCTGTATTTTACTTGAGTTTCTTGGCCAGAGAATGTGGGACTTGAAGCAGTTTATCAATAAGAAGTGAAATTGGGATCCTATGATTATCTCAGATACTTCACATCTTTACAGTGTGTCTTGGATAATAGATGTTTCTTGACTATCATTCATGAACATTGTTCTACATACTGTAGTGTCACCTGCCTCACATTGCTTACCTATGCTTAACATATCTTACGTGCTTCATCTATCCCCTCTGTTATATTTTCTGTAGCTGAATTGAATGCTATTAAATGACACTACAAAAGTATCTTTTAGTTTCAGGGGGAAAAACTTAGAAGCAAAAATATAACAGAGCATAAATGATATCCCAAGCTTTCCACTCCTATGACTGAAAGTGTACTTGACTCTAATTTCCTTTCCAAACTTTTTTCTCTTCCTCATGTCTCATAATTCCACAGATTAGAATGCTAAGGCTGGCATATATGAAACAAAAGATGCACAGAAAGAGTTCCACTAGAGGGAGCTCTGGTGGCATAGTGCCTAAGGCATTTGACTGCTAACCAGAAGGCTGGCGGTTCAAACCCACCGGCTACTCCTCAGAAGGAAGACTGGGCAATCTACTTCCATAGTGATAATGCCTCGGAAACCCAAGGAAGGGTCGCTGTGAGTCGGATCCAACTCCACGGCAGTATACACACACACACACACACACACACAGAGAAGAACTCTTACCCCATAATGGTTGAAATATTTATAGAAAAACAGGGTGGGAAACAAGTCGCTGACAGTGCTACAGTGGCGCTTCCTGGTGAAGAAAATTCCTTTGGTAGAAAGGGACCATCTGGAGCTCAGCCTCTGGGGTCAGCCTGTTTTATCATTGAACTAAATTGCTGAGCCAGCCTCTTGCTAAACTCCAAAAAGGGAGTGAGAGAGGGGCAGAGAGCAGGTGGTGGAAGATATGAACTCCTAGGGCCATCTAGATTTGTCTTTTCTCCATGAGTCAATGGAGGGTAAATTAGTGGTACCCACTTAAGATTAAGAAGATAGACAGTAAGTTCCCTACACCACTCTTTAGGCCAGATCAGTGGCTCTTTATTTTGACCAGTTTCAAATAATAGCAGTGTATTTGTTTTCTAGGACTGCCATAACAAATTATCACAAACTTAGTGGTTTAAGACAACGTACATTTATTCTTTCAGAGTTCTGGAGGTCAGAAGTCTGAAATCAAGGTGTCAGTAGGGTCACTGTCCCTCTGAAATCTCTGGGGAGGATCCTTTTTTGCCTCTCTGAGCTGTAGGTGACTCTAGGCATTCCCTGGCTGTGGCCACATTACTTTAATCCCTGCCTCCTCCCCTGTGTCTTCTCTTCTCTCTGTGTTGTCTCTTCTTCATGTCGGGACTCTTGGCATTGGATCTAAGGGCCACTCAATGATTCAGGATGATCTGCTCTTGAGTTCCTTAGCTTAATTACATCTCCAAAGACTCTTTTTCCAAATAAGGTCATGTTTTACAAGTTCCAGGGAGTATTTCTTTTTTGGGGGACACCATTTAACCCATTACAATAGGAAATACTGTTACATTTCCCATCATGTTCCAGATTCTGTGTAAATTTGCCTTGAGCATCCTTCATGACTTAACTTCCTCCCTTTCTTTTCACGATCCTCTTTTACTTCCTTTATTTATACCTTCTCTTATCCAAAATATTTGGGTCAGAAGTAACATTGGAGAAGTAGTCACAGTTGATAAATAATTCCCTCCGCTTCTTCCTTACTCAGTCATTTCTAACCTACTTGTGCTTCCACTCATATATACCCTAAAACACTACAAAAGGCTTTAGCCCTTGAAATACTGTATTCTTATATTTAGTGAATATTCTGCCAAAGTAAAAAGGAGGATGCTAAATTACTATTTATAATAATTCTACTCTATTGTCACCAAATCTAATTGTCTAATATGTTCTCAATCCATACAATAATGAAAATCAATGAAAGAATAATACTTTTGCAAATAAATAAGAATTCTCAGTAATCACTCAGCAACAACAACAAATGTCAGATAATAAATTATAGTTAGAATTCAATGAGACACTAAATTGAGTCACCAAATTATACTTTTTATCTTGAAATATAAAAAATGTGCTCTGAAATATATCATGCATAGGACATAGTTACATTTATGCTTTCATATTGTTCTCCAAATTTTAAGTATAACTCTTATCCAGGTGGGCTGGATCTGTTTAAAGTCTGATCCAACCTATGTGCAAATTGGCTTTCAGCAGCCTCAACAAGATATCCAGTCACACAATACAAAACATAATTTCTGAAAGTTTACTGAAGAGATTTGGAGTCAAGATTAAGGCTAAAATTCACAGATCACAGCATTTTACCTGAAAAATTCTGATGGAGATGTCTCTTCTCCAGATTCTTCCAGAAACCACTGGGTTTCCCACATCTTCAGATTGCTGAGGGTTTGGGTAATGAAGCCTGGGATAAACTGGGCTTGAGCCCAAGCTGCCAATCAAGGGTGCTCCTTGTATGTGTCATACTTTTTGATTTAACAGGCAAATAAAGGCAGATTATTGTCATTGTGGTGGCAGAAATTCAAGAAGAACAGGGAAAACGCATAATGGCTCTTAAAGCCTAGATTTAGAACAGACATATGATCATTTCTTCCTACATTTCCTTGGCCAAAGGAAGTCATTTGGCCAAGTCTAACATCTGTGGGAGCTCTGGTGGCATGGTGCCTAAGGGATTTGACTGCTGACTAGAAGGTTGGTGGTTCAAACCCACCAGCCGCTCCTCGGAAGAAAGGTTGGGCAATCTACTTCCATAGTGATACTGACTTGGAAACCCAAAGAGAGGTTGCTATGAGTAAGATCTGACTTGACAGCATTTTTTTTTTTTTTTTTTTGAGTAACATCATTGGGGCAGGAAAATATACTCTGTCTCCAGTGAGTGGAACAGCAAAGTCATATTGTAAAAGGTGAGAAAAGAAAGGGGAGTGAAGGATTTTGAAAAAAAAAATGAGTTAAAAAAAAAAAAAAGTAAGCCAGAGAAGAATTCATCAGATTACTTACAAAGTGAAGGATTTTAAAGAGTACATTTAATAAAAAATTCATCCTCAAGTTTTGTATCTGCTCTACTGTATGATGTACTCTACATTGTCACAGTATCTATTTACTGGTAATGAGGTGGTACTTGGTAACTAGAGGACATGTTTTAAAATCTTCCCTAGTCATGTAGAGCTTCATTTGTTTTGCATTGCTTAGATTGTCCCACTTGTTGACTCTCAATTGCCACTTGTTCTGCACTCTTTTTTGTTGTAGAAATTTATATCTTTTTCCATTTACTAGAGCTTGTTGTCTAATCCTTTAATTTCTTTAAGGAAATATTTGATCCTCTAGTGCTTCTCTAATAGAAATACCACAAGTGGGTGGCTTTAACAAACAGGAGTTCATTCTATTACAGTTTTGGAGGCTAGAAGTCCTAGTTCAAAGTGCCAGCTCTAGGAGCTGGGTGAAAACTCTTCTACTGTGGGCTTCAGCTCTGCCTCTTGCTACCAACCCACTGAAGTTGGAGGTGCCTCTTAACTCAGTCAATGCTGGCTGCTGAGACTGACAAACCCAAGGTCTACAAGTGAAATGACACACTCCCAAAATTATCAAACACAATGACAGGCCACCGGTTCAAGTCCAGGAACAATCCTAAAATTGGCAGACAGCATGGCAGGGTGCTGAATGAAAACTGGGCTACATGCAGGGTCCAAGCATGCCAAAAGTTCAGAGACCTTTCTCAAAGCTGTCTTCTTATATATAGGAAGAAGACTACATCTTTAAGGCAGCTACTCAGCTGCTCCAGTAGATTCCACCATGGAGTTGATTATCAGTCTCATCATGGGCAATAACTACATTCAGCTGCCCAGTCACTCAAAACCAGGTCTAGCCAAGTTGACACACAACTTAACTACCACAGGATCAAACTACTGGCACTAATCCCATGAAATAGTCAATGAGGTTGCATATTTTTGGAAGGAGACATACAATAAGCAATAAGCATAATAAATAAGCAAATTATGAAGTATGTTAGAAAGTATTCCTCAAGAATGTGCTCCATCCCCCATGCCTTTGGAATTAAACTTTCTAGAGATTACATAAAAATGGAGATTACTTTTAATGATATGTTTCTGTTAGACTACTCTTTCTTTGAATTAACAGGACACAGAAAGAGAATGGACACTGTGGTGAGCCAGTTATATTCAGTTTACACTTTATCATGTTAATTTGTTTACATGTCTCTTTTCCTTAATGGTACTGTGAATTCCTTGATGGCACAAATTATTTCAGTTTTTGTATTTCCAGAACACTTCACAAGAGATGCTAAGTAGAAGATTGGTGATATGTGCAATAAGCATTGAAAGGTGAACTGGTTTATAGGTGTAGTAAGGACACATAGACCGGGATATTTTTAAAGCCAGGAAGAAAGGAGTATGGAATATTTGCTAGATAGCTAGAGATTTGTCAAAATGGAATTGTAGATTGAAAGTTTCAAAATATTCTTGTGATGTAGAATGAAGAACAAGTCATGTAACTTTTTATAAATAGAAAAAAATAAGGAGCTATCTATTTAGTGTTACAATGAATGCTGAACTTCAACCTTTCTGACTCATAGCTCATCCTTCTACCTCTGAGCAAGCCAGTAACACTAGTTTGTCATTGTACAGAATTAATCGTGTACCATCCATCTGCTAGGTTTGAGGCACCTTAGCAGTTATATCTTACAGGATAGGCTTTATACCAAGGAACTTATGCCTTAGAAGCCCTCGAAACAAAATCTAAGACATTGCTTTCAGTCAGTGTCACTCATGCTTTGGTTTGGTAAAGCCCATGTCAGGGGAGCTATGCTTGCCGACATGATGTTCTCCTGAAGTTTTGAACAAATAAACTCTTTTGGCACTTCAGTTGTATAACTTTGCAAAGGATTACTCCAGCCTCAGAATGGCTGAGGGAATAATTCTTGTTTTTTTTCTTCAGTACTCTGTGGTTCTTAAACATGGAAATGCTATAGAAAGGGAACAGGACATTATTATTATAATGAGTGAGGGTGTGGAGGGAGACAAATGGTATTGTGTATCATTATGATGGGAAGGTAATTATTGAAACATCTGTAGCTTGGGCAATTCATCTAGTGATGATTACACAGACGGTGACTGGAGGGCAACTTGGTATTTTACACAGACTGGCACTGCTGTGGGAGAAGAAGAAGGAAGGGAGAGAACTTGTTATACAAGACAGATAATGAACGGAGTCCAAGCAAATGGCATAAACAAACATTACTCTTCTCATGAATGGGAGTATTAAAAATGCAAAAACCTGAGAGTGCATATTTTCCTTCTTTGTAGTATCAGTTTGAGTACATTTGGGACTTTTCCCCAAGCATCTGCTCCTTCTTGCCTTTCCCACTGCCATTCCACTGGAAAAAAAGTCCAAAACAAAACATAGAGCATGTTGATTGGAAGCAATTCCAACAACCAGATCAGAATAAGTGAAGGAATAGCAGAATAATCTATAAACATACTACTGAAATAAAGTGGCAATTTTGAAACAGCAGGAATTGAGTTTGTGAATAGAATATAGAGAAGGTGGAATTCATATGAATAATACAAAAGCACTTACTAAAACATAAATGTTTTCTTGGTGAAATGCTTATGGGACATGAATAGAAGATAAGTCAGATATTCCCAAGATCGCCTGCCTTTTGTAGGGTGGAGGTAGAAGGGTTGGAGGATCTGGTTACATCCCTCTTTAGTACCAAATAATATAGCCCAAGTCTTTATCCTGCATGATTGCAAGAAGTCTGGTCTTGTCCTGGATATTTCTTGTCATTGAGGGCACTTGCATGTCCTGCTGATCTATCTTGGATGCCATTTGTTGTTTTTCTCTTAATGATACTGTCTGGACTTATTTACTGAACACTTCTGATCTGCTTTTGGTTGCTATAACTCTTTTCTATTCATTTTGTACTCTAAGAAGGTCACTCTTCACGCTGTGTTTAATAATCCTTTACTGAAGGCTTGAAGACAATGTAGGGAGTATTGGGCCACAAGGCACATGTTAAAACTAAATGTTAAGTATAATTTTCCTTAGTCTCTTAGGTCTTCCTCTCAGCAGGAGGTCCCTTGTTTTCAGTCTGTCTCCTTAGACATGGGCTCTTCTATCCTCATTCTCCTTTTTTCCACTCCCTTGAATCTAGAAAGTTTCTCCTCTCTGACCCATCCTGAACAAGCAAAGCACATTTGAGAGATGTATTTTTCCCACAGTAAAGCCAAACATTTTCTGTGTCATATGGAATATTTAATATCCCATTATGAATCTCCTCCATTTGTAATAATTCAATAGTTCACAGACTCTCTCGAACCATAGGTAGATTTTTGCCTTTAATTGACATGATCAAAAGGTTCATCAATGTTGTTATACTTACTAGAACAATATATATTTCAGCTTCCACCTTAGAATGCCAAAACTTCTTTTGTCTCATCCTGAAATTTCCAGTTTCAAAAAAGCTGAGGTCTTGATACTACTTCCTGAAATTGGAAGAAATAGTTACATTTGCAAAGCCAGTTTATTCAAACTACAATTTTAATCATTTTGTTTTTTAGGAGGGTGATTGTATGGTGATGGTTACTGTGATTTAAAATGCTACCACAGAGAGAATTCCTATCTCTGTTGTGTTCCATTGCAACAGACTCTAAAGACATAACTCAAAATCACTTGTTGGCATTCAGAAAATATACTCTGCCACTTACTGTGTGACTATGAACAGCTCACTTAATATTATCTGTGTGACTATACTACTAACTATGTGACTATGAACAGGTTTCTGAATCATGTTTTGCTATTTCTAGTATCTACACTTTATGACTATATTGTTATACCAATATTTTATTTGTCCTATTTCTTTGACAATTTCTGCACAGTTTAAGACTACAGATTATGTGCAATAAGGTTGTTATTTTCTGCTGTGTGGTGCAGTGAATTACTTGGTAATTGTAGTTACTTGGCTCTTGTAGCTATGGTTCTTTGTGACTCCCACCAGATTACTGGGTAGAACTGTGCAATTGTGAGGTGCTTGTGGTTTACTAAGGGGATTGGATAGCTTTTTAGTAATGTAAATAAGGTACCGGATACCCTTGTTGGCCATGGGAATAAGGTATATGGAACCCAGTGTGGGAACTGGTCAGTTTTGTCATTTTGCTAGGTTTAAAATAAGCTCTCCTAGAATCCAAAAGGAGAGGAAAGCTTATTTTAAACCTAGCAAAACTACAACACTGACCAATTCCCACATTGGGTTCCATATACCTTATTTCCATGAGTTCTGGTAGCGTAGTTCCTAAGGTACTTGACTGCTAACCAGAAAGCTGGTGGTTCAAACCCACCAGCCACTCCTCAGAAGAAAGGCTAGGCAATCTATTTCCACAGTAATGCCTTGGAAATCGAAGGAGGGGTCACTATGAGTTGGGTCCGACTCGACGGCACATAGCAACAACAACAACAACAGAATCAGAAAGGGAGCTCTAGTGGCATAATGCTTAAGGCATTTGACTACTCTCCAGAAGGCTGGTGGTTCAAACCTACCACCCACTCCTCTGAAGGAAGCTTGAGCAATCTACTTCCATAGTGTTACTTCCTTGGAAACCCAAGGAAGGGTCACTATGAGTCAGATCCAACTCAACGGTAGTTTGTTTGTGTTTTTTTGAATCAGAAAGGGAGATCTCACTACGATCAAGACAGAGAAAAGTTCAGAGTCAAGCATGTCCTTGGATCTGAGATCCTTGCCTTGGACCTTCTTGGCAGAAAGACTGGAAGAAAGATGGTAGCAACAGTGGCAGCAGAGATAAGAGACTGGCATGAGACAGATTGGTGGGCTTGCTTGCTCACAGAACTAGAAAGCTGAGTGTCTTTGGGTAGGAGCCCTGCTGGTGAAGTAATATGCACCGAGTTGCACCTATCAGCAGAGCTAAAGAGCTTTGTAACACTTGCTTTAGCAGAGCAGAGGCCAGGCGGAGAGGCCAAGGGCTAAAGAGAGGTGCGCCTGAGACTATAGCAGAGGGGAGAATGTCCTGATTGAAGAATTGTATCCCGAGTGAGTTCCTGAACCTGAATTGTAACCTGTAACTTCCCTAATAAACCCTATAATTGTTATTATTGTCTGTGAGTTCTATGTGGCCCTTGCAATGAATTTTCGAACCTAGGAGAGAAGGAGAGAATTGCTGTGGGAGGGGTGGTTGGTGTCAGAATTGGTAAGAAGGCTAGAGAATAGTAGCATGCTTGGCCTTGTACTAATCAGCCTTAGGCTGCTGATGGTGATTCTGTCTCCCTTTTGTGAAGTTGGAGGAGGTCAGAGGATGTCATCCCCCATGTCCTTTGTGCATGCTGTCTTAACACTTTTGTAGTAAGAGACATTTGCAAAACTTGTAAAAAAAAATTTCATCTGGTGAACAGATAATTAATTTTGACTTCTGAATGAAGTTAATATTGTTCAAATGCCATCCATCAATGAAATGCTAGGTGTTATTATTATGAGTGTATCTTTAGACACCAGCATCATTTTTGTTATTGTAGAAAAAATGTTTACTATGGTCTGAAAGCCATATTGAAATATTCCAGTACTATACATATTATTGCATAATACTTGTTTAATGAATGTTAGAAAAGTAGCTATGTTCCAAGGAAGGTATTCCTTGATCAGTAAGATATGAAGTTGTGGAAGAGAATTGGTTTTCTTAAAGAAAAAAAGTAAACCAATCATAGGTGTATGTAAGATATAGAAGCTGGTTTAGTTTTTATCTACAAAGATTGAAAATAAATGTAAGTAGTAGTGAGAATCACAATTACATTTCCTGAGCAAGTATCAGAGACTAGATACTTATAATTTATTTCTTTTTAAAATCATTTATTTTATTTCTTGTTGTTGAGAATATGCACAGCAGAATGCACACCAAATCAACAATTTCTACATGTACAGGTCAGTGACACGGATTACATTTTCCAGTTGTGCAACCATTCTCACTCTCCTTTTCTGAGATGTTTCTCCCCCACTAACATAAACTCACTGAAGTTTCTTATCCTTTCAAGTTGCTGTTGACAACTTGGTCGCAGATAGATCTTAAAAGAGCAGATGTTCAAGGTTGTCATTTTACTAGCTAAGCTCAACTGTTGTCTGGTTTTAAAGAAGAGTTCACGAGTCTTATTTATTTATCTTTATTTTTCTTTTATGATTTGGGTGCAAATTTACAAAGCAGATTCATTTTGCTCTCAACAGTTCATGCACATTTGGTTTCATGGCCCTGATTACAATTCCAAGAATACATAGCTGCCTCCATTTCTTATCCAAGCATTCCTGTCTGTCCAGCTTTCTCTCTATGCAAATGTTGCCCTTCTGATGTCTCATGGCTGATTGATCTAAGGGATGTATCTCCTTAGCGCAGGTGGGTGCTTCTCCCTGGGGTAGGTATTCTCCTTGTAGCCTTTTCTACTGTTTGACTGAGAGCTAATCCATGGAAGTGAGTCCAGTTATAGGCCAGAAGGATAACCTGGGGCCATAGTATTGGGGGTTTCACCAATCTCCATCAGAACAGTAATTCTGGTCTTTCTGTGTTTTTGTATTTTGTTTCATATTTTTCCTCCCACTCCCTCCAGTTTTTATTCCTTTCTGAGGGGTTAGCATTGGTAGCTGGGCACCATCTAGTTCTGGTCTCAGGGTTGTGAAGGCTTAGGTTCCCATGGTGTATCATATCCATGGATTAATGTTTCCATATGACTCTGATTTTCTTCATTCTTCTTTGCTCCAGATGAGGGGAGACAATAGTTGCATCATAGATGGCTGCTTGAAAGCTTTTAAGACCCTAATCACTACTCACCAAAGTAGGATGTAGAACAAGATTTTTCTGTATTATGTTGTGCCAATTGAATTTGATGTCCCTCAAGACCATGGACCCAAGCCTGCGGGCCCCGTTACTCTCTCCCTCAAGGTGCTTGGTTGTCAATGAGTAGCTACTCCAACCCTGTTCCCTATTGCATCTATAATGTATATGGATATTTTTGTATCACAAATATACATGTAAGAATATCTTCAACCAAATCTATCCATGGTCATGGGTATATTCTTGTTCACCTACCCACACCTGATCTGCTGCCCTGCCTATGCATTTACCCATAGACTAGTGTTTGCTAGTCTGGTAATGCAGTATTGTGCATGTAATATAGTGTTTGTTTTTGTTGTCTATATGTTTTGTGCACATTTCTGTGTCCTCCTTTTCCTTATTGCCATTGTTATTGTCACACTCTTTTGTTATATTGCTTTTCTTTTCACCAGAATCAATACATGACTCTTAACTAGTCAGAAATTTTCTCTCCTCTTTCCTTCTATCCTTGGTAACAAGTAAATTTTCTTCTCTGTGTAAATCTTTCCTTGACTTTTTATAATAATGGACTCATACAATATTTGTCCTTCTGTAACTGACTTATTTCACTGAGGATAATGTCCTCCAAATTCATCCCTGTTGAGGTGATTCATGGATTCTTCGTTGTTCTTTAATGTTGTATAGTGTTCCATTGTGTGAATGTACCATAGTTTGGTAATCCATTCATCTGTTTATGGGCACTTAGGTTGTTTCCATATCTTTGCTATAGTGAATTGTGCTGCCATGAACATGGGCGTGCATATATCTATTCATGTCCTGGGTTTCACCTCTTTAGGATGTATTCCTACTAATGGCATTGCTGGATCAAGTGGTATTTCTGTTTCCAATTTTTTAAGGAAACACCACGCCATTTTCCACAGTGGCTGTACATTTTACAGTCCCATCAGCAGTGTATGAGAGCTCCAATTTACCCACACCTTTATTTGTTATTTTCTGCCTTGTTGAACTTTGCTATTTTTGCTAGGGTGAGATGATATTTCATTGCTGTTTTGATTTGCATCTGTGTAATGGCTAATGATCACAAGCATTTCCTCATGTATTTGTTTGCCACCTGCGTATCTTCCTTAGTGAAGTATCTATTCATTTCCTTTGCCCATTTTTGAATTGGATTGTCTTTTTATGTTGAGGTATTGAAGTTTTCTATAGATTTTAGAGGTAAGTCCCTTGTCAGCTATATCTTAGCCAAATATTTTTTCTCAGTCTGTAGGTTCTCTTTTGGAGAAGTCTTTCAATGCACATAAGAATTTGATTTCTTTAAAAATCTTTATTGTGATTTGGGTGAAAGTTTACAGAGCAAATTCATTTCCCTTAAAGCAGTTCCTACACATTTTGTTTCATGACATTGACTGCAATTCCCCACAATGTGACAGCTCTCTTCCCACTTCTTCCTTGTACTTCCCTCTTCCCTGTGTCCTTCCTTTCTATGCATTCCTGTCCCCCAAGCTATCCCCCTGTGCAAACACTAACCTTCTATTCTTCCATGATTGGTTACTCTAAGGAGTGTATCTACCTAATGTAAATATTCACCCTATATGCCTGGCTATTGTTTGGATGAGAGCCACAGGAATGGGTTCATTTCCAGACCTGAAGGGGAACTGGGGGCCAGAGTCTTGGGAATCTCCTCACCAGACTCTGTCAGACCAGTAAACCAGTTTTTTTTTTTTATGATTTTGAGTTTCTTTCCATACTGTTTCCCCACTCTATCCAGGATCTCCTGCACTGATCCCTTTCCCAGTGGTTGACAATGGTAGCCAGGCAACATCTAGTTCTTCTGGTCCCGTGGTCATATAGACTGACCTATATGACCACATAGGTCTACTAGGAGCTCTGGTGACATAGTGCCTAAGGCATTTGACTGTTAACCAGCCACTGATTGGAAGGAAGATTGGGCCATCTACTTCTGTAGTGATACCACCTTGGAAACCCAAGGAAGGGTCTCTATGAGTTGGATCTGACTTGATGACAATGAGGTTTATTTTGGTCACTTGGGCTAATTGTTTAGAGGCATTTTTGGTTTTCTTCACTCTTCTTTGCTCTGGAGGAGGAGACCCAACATCACATCTAGATGACTGCTTGCAAGCTTTAAAGACTCCTACATGCTATTCACCAAAGTAGGATGCAGAACAATGTTTTGGTGTAGTATGTTATGCCAATTGAGCTTGATGTCCCCTGTGACCATGGTCCTGAGCTCACAGTTCCAACTACTCACTTCCTCAGGGTGATTGGCTGTGGCCAAGAAGTTATTGTTATTTTGTCCCTTGTTAACTCTACTATAGGAACTATGGTAGAGTAATGCCTAATGCATTTGAATCTAACCAGAAGGCTGGCAGTTCAAACCAACCAACCACTCCTCAAAAGGAAGATTGGGCAATCTACTTCTATAGAGATATTGCCTCAGAAATCCAAGGAGGGATCTCTATGAGTTGGATCTGACTCGACAACAATGAGTTAGTTAGTTAGCTTTATTATATATTTTGACTTTCTTACAGCATATATAAACATATATGTAGAAATATTTAATTATTAAAAGATCTGAGTCATCTAGTTTCTCTTCCATTGCTTGTGCATTTTGGGTTATGCTTGATAGTCTATTTATGCCATAAATCAGGGCCTCTAGACTTGCCCCTATTTTATCTCTGATGAACTTTATGGTTTGGGGTTTTACATTTCAGTTTTTGATCCATCTTGAGTTCACTTTTTGTGTATGGTGTGAGGTGTGGATCTTGTTTCATTTTTCTGCAAGTGTACATCCAATTTTGCCAGCACCATCTGTTAAAGAGGCTATCTATCCTTCATTTAATGGGTTTTGGCTCTTTGTCAAAGGTCATCTGTCCATGGATGGATGGGTCTATTTCTGGATTCTCAATTCTGTTCCACTGCTCTATTTGTCTATCACTGTACCAATACCATACTATTTTGACTACTGTGTCTGTACGGTAGATTTTGAGATCTGAGAGTGTGAGACCTCCTACTTTGTTTTTCTTCTTCAGCAGTGCTTTGCTTATTTGATATCTCTTTCCTTTCCATATGAAGTTATTGATTGGTTTTCCATGTCCTTATAGAATGCTGATGGAATCTGGATTAGGATTGTATTGAATGTATAGAATGTTTTGGGTAGTATTGACCTTTTCTCAATTTTCAATCTTCCTATTCATGCATATGGCATGTTCTTCCATTTGTATACATCTCTTGTATTAGTGCTTTGTAGTTTTCTTTGTATAGGTCTTTTGTGTCCCTGGTAATTCCTAGATATTTTATCTTTTCGGTAAGTATTGTAAATAGCACTTCCTTATTTCCTTTTTAGAGATCTCTTTGTTGACATAGAGAGATACAACATAAGTATAGTAATCTTGTATCTTGCCACTTTGCTGAACTTTTCTATTAGTTCTAGTAATTTTCTAGCTGTGTCTCTTGGGTTTCTATGTATAGAATCATGTCTTTCGCAAATACAGATAGCTTTACTTCTTCTTTGCCAATTTGGATGTCTTTGATTTCTCTTTCTTGCCTTATCACTGTAGCTAAGACTTCCAACACAATGTTAAATAGAAATGGTGATAGAAGGCATCCTTGTCTGGTTTCCACTCACAAGGGGAATACTTTGAGTTTTTCTTCATTGAGAATTCATTGCCTGTTGGTTTTGCATATATGCCCTTTATTATATTGAAGAGTTTCCTTTCTATTCCTATTTTTCCTGAGAGTTTTGATCAGGAGCAGGAGACATTTTTGGTTTAAGAATTAAAGTGTACCTCAGGGCAACAGTTTCAGGGGTTCATCCAGCCTTCATGGCTCTAGGAAGTCTAGAGTTCATGAGAATTTGAAATTCTGTTTCACATTTCACTCCTTTTGATTAGTATTCTTCCATGGAATCTTTGATCAAAACGTTCACTAAAGGTAGCCAGGCACCATCCAGTTCTTTTGGTCTCATGACATAACTTAAAAGTTCTTATTTAATCCTAAAAATGAGTTTGAAGATGTGGGAGGTAACCATGGTAGCCTCTTAATTTTTAGTGTGAGCACTTATTGCTTTTCACTGTTAGCTCTTTCATGTTTCTAGAGCCTATTATTGCATTAACACACAGTTATCATCTAATAAGTGTTTAACATTTATTTAATAAATAAGCTATTGAATGAAGGAGTCTTGATTATTCCAATGTGAATGCATTTGCAGTGGTATTGAGAAAATTTTGTATGGAATTTATATTTTAACCAAATTCTGGGCCTCCAGGAAGCTAAGATTGAAAAAGAAGCGCAACAGCTGAAATAATTCTATCAATCCTTATAATTTATTGAGGAGTTATTGTGCACTCAGGCTTGTGTTGATGAATTTAAATGCTACCTCATTTTATATATTGACTACTTAGTACATAGGAGGAAGCTCTGGTGGCATAAGGGCCTAAGGCATTTGACTACTAGCCAGAAGGCTGGTGGTTCAAACTCACCAGCTACTCCTCGGAAAGAAGAATGAGGCAAACTACTTCCATAAAGATACTGCCTTGGAAACCCAAGGAGGGGTCACTATGAGTCAGATCCAACTTGATGTCTGTGAATCTTATTAGATGCCACTGAGTTGGCTCTGACTCATAGTGACCATATAGGCAACAAAACACCACCCAGTCCTGCACAATCCTCACAATCCCTGCTATGCTTGAGCCCATTGTTGCAGCCACTGTGTCAATCAATTTTGTTGAAGATCTTTCCCTTTTTCTCTGACTCTCTACTTTATCAAACATGATATCCTTCTCCCAGGTTTAGTCCTTTCCGATAACATGACCCAAGTAGGTGAGACAAAGTCTGGCCATTCTAGCTTCCAAGGAGCATTCCAGCCACACTTCTTTCAGGACAGATTGGTTCTTTCTTCTGGTTGTCCATGGTATTTTCAGTATTCTTCAGCAACACCACAATTCAAGAGCATCAACTCTTCTTTGGTCTTCCAGGTTTCACATGCATATGAGGTGATTGAAAATACCATGGCTTGGACTAGATGTACCTTAGTCTTGAAAGTGACATCTTTGCTCTTAAACTCTTCAAAGCAGTTTTTTACAGCAGATTTTCCCAGGGCAATCTGATGTCTGATTTCTTGACTGCTGCTTCCATGGTTGTTGATTGTAGATCCAAGAAAAATGAAACTTTGACAACTTCAATCTGTTCTTCATTTATTGTGATACTGTTTATTGGTCCACTTGTGAGGATTTTTGTTTTCTTTATGTTGATGTGTAACCTGTACTGCAGACTGTAGTCCTTAATCTTCATCAGTACATATATACTAGCATTTTTCTACATAGGGTTGACAGGTGAAATAAAGGATGCCTAGTTAAATTTGAATTTCAGATAAAAATTAAATATTTTCATATTCAAATTTAAATGGGCATCATGTGTTTTTATTTTCTAAATCTGGCAACCCTAATTCTCTTACTTTATAATGCAACAATCTTCAAAGATTCATTTGACAAATGACAGCACTGAGGCAGAGAGAGATTGTGTAACTTGTTCAAGGTTGTACAGCTAACAAGTGGTGAACAAAGATTTAAATCTGGAGAGACTGGTTTCAGAGATCATTCCTTTAACCACAGTGCTACACTCTCAGTTAATTATGAGGTAGTTATAACTTCCTCATTTTATACATCAGATATCAGAGTTAGTGAAGTAAAGGAACTGTATCACATTATATAGCTAGTAAGAGAGACAAAGTGGCCATTTGAACCCAGGAACACCTGTCTTCAGAGTTAAGCCTTTGAATCTCCATCTCCTAAGAAAAATTCATGTGAGACTAGTGTTTTTCAAGGTCAAGGACCAATGAAGTTTTCACTTCTTAGAAAATGAGACATAAAGGAATGAAAAAGAAATATCTAGGGAAGCCCTAATGACTTTTAATATCAACAAATTATATACTATGTCATCAAGCTTCCTTTCAGAGTAAGGATTTATTTAGTGATTTCTAATAGCTTAAATGATTGGCATTAGAATATTTCTGTAGTTAGAAGATCTGAGCTGGAGGGAGACTGATTTGTCTTTCAGTGTCTCACCTTCATGTACATGTCAGCCCAGAAGATTTATTAAACATTCACATTATGTTGTTGTTGTTGTCATGTGCTGTTGAGTTAGACTGACACATAGCTACCCCCTTCCTTGGGTTTCCGAGGCAGTATCAATACAGAAGTAGATTGCCCAAACTTCCTTCCAAGGAGTGGCTGGTGGGTTTGAACCGCCAGCCTTCTGGTTAGCAGTCAAGTGCCTTAGGCACTATACTACCACAGCTTAAGACCTTCAACTTGATTTCAGTGAAAGTGTTTCCTAAACATTACCCTGTCAACTTCATTTGGTTTTTAGAATTAGCAATGGCATGGTTCGATGCTAAAGAAACATTTGCAAGACAATCCCTTAACTTAACTCATTCTCACGGTATCTGACTTCATTCCATTCCAACATGATAGCTCAGGACAAATCTGAGACACAGCACAAATACAGGCTTGTTAGTGAAGAGGATTTTTTAAATAAGCAAATCAGATTATTTTAGCTTTTTAGAATGTGTTCATTTGAATAAAACAAAAATAAGTCAAATGGATACATTTCCAATGACAGGCATATAAATTGTGCTTTCAGAATTAAATTTACCTCATCTCCCTGTTATTTGAGACAATTGGCCATTTGTGAGCAAATCAAGTAATTATATGCTCCAGTGGTTTTTCAGAGGAAAGATGCAGAGAGAAAGAAAAATACAATTGTGCATCTCCTGTAGATAACAGTACAGCTTGGCTCTTATCATTCAAAATGAACTAAAAATGTTTTTATCATCATACACCTCATGGATGACTGAGTGACCTCTGAATGTACTTCCGATTCTATATTGTGAGCTTGAGAATTATTCACTT
>NW_006921797.1:5528007-5529515 GCF_000298275.1 Orycteropus afer afer
CCTTAGTCTGGGTTCTCTTGAGAAGCAAAACCAGTGAAACTTTTATATGTATATACATGTGGAGAGCCTTATCTCAAGGAAATGGCTCATGTATTGTAGAGGCTAGCAAGTCCCAGTGTTGTTGATCAGATGTCAGGCTGGAGGCTCCTTTTGACTCACATAACCCTAGATCAGCAGGTCAACTGGCAGGCTTCTGGCTGTGGAGGCTGATTAATCCAGGAATAGCAGGTAGGACAGCAGGCTGCTGGTTCACACTTTGTCCCAAGTTTGGCAGACAATATGGCAGCCACTGACTAAGTCCAAAAAACTGTATGCCAGATGATCATGAGCCAGAGGCAGGATCCAGATACAGCAAAAATCCAGAGAGCTTTTCCAGAACATCCATATACATTGGATGCAGGCCATATCCCCAAGGAAGCTCCCTTTCAAATGATTGAATGCTCATAGCAGATCTCATTATGATAATGATTATGAAATATCAGATCTCATCATGGAGGATGACTGTATTATTACATAACTGCCAACTACTAAGAATGGCCCAGCCAAGTTGACACACAACTTTAATCAGCACCAGTATAGTTTGCAGGATTTGCCTAACTTTTTCCTGAGACCTTTTGAGGTAATTGTGACATAGGATAATCTTCTGAAAATACCTATTTGTCTTTAGGCAGAATTGACGTGAGGCCAAATTGTGAAGTAGAGTAACATGTTTTCATACTCTTTTTCTCTGCACTTTGGATTTCTCTTATTTCTAAGTGTCGAGTGCTCTCATTCATACCAGTTCTTTTATATCCAAAGGTCTTAATTGAAAAATTTACCCAAAGCTATCTTCCTGAGTGCATAGTCATGTTCCAAAACAATTCTTTCCTCAAAACTCCATGACATTCTTATTTACATTACCTAGACAGAAGGGAGCTCTGGTAGCATAGTGCCTAAGGCATTTGACTGCTAACCAGAAGGCTGGTGGTTCAAACCCACCAACCATTCCTCAGAAGGAAGATGGGGCAATCTACTTCCATAGTGATACTACCTCGGAAACCCAAGGAAGGGTCCCTATGAGTTGGGGCTGACTTGATGGCACATAACAACAACAACAACAGACAGAAGAAACAAACCAACCAATTATTTCCTACCTATCCATAAATGACTGAGTACTGTCTCAAATGGATTGTTGGAGGCTAAGTTTCAATAAAGAGAAATTTCTTTTTTTTGTCTTTTGTTTTCACTATAATTTACCTGGAAATGAATTGATTTTATTTACTCTCTGTGATAGTTGGAGCTGTGTGTCAACTTGGCTGGACCACAATTCTGTGTGGTTTAAGCAGTTGGATGTGGGTTATTCCCATGATGGGATCAGATGCATATGTTTTGAGCAACCAATCCATTGAACGGGAGTTTCCCTAGGGGTGTGGCCTGCTTCCAATATATTTATGGACATCCTGGGAAAAGAGACACTCTTCTGTGGATCGGGACCCTGTTGTGCTGCCTACAACTGTCTGTGAGTGAAC
>NW_006921797.1:5544856-5545830 GCF_000298275.1 Orycteropus afer afer
ATGCTACCAGAGCTAGGGGCTGTAATTTATGGCATGAATAGACTATCAAGCATAACCCAAAATGCACAAGCAGTGGAAGAGAAACTAGATGACTGGGAGCTTTTAAAAATTAAATTTTTATGTGCATCAAAAGACTTCTCCAAAAGAGTAAAAAGAGAACCTACAGATTATGAAAAAGTATTTGATTGTAACACATTTGACAAGGGACTTATCTCTAAAATCTATAGAAAATTTCAACACCTCAACATCAAAAAGACAAACAATCCAATTCAAAAATGGGCAAAATACATGAAGACACATCACTAAAGAAGATATGCAGGCAGCCAACAAACAGATGAGAAAATGCTCACAATCATTAGCCATTACACAGATGCAAATCAAAACAATGAGACATCATTTCATCCTAGCAATAATAGCAAAGTTTAACAAAGCAGAAAATAATAAATGCTGGTGAGGGTGTGGCAATACTGGATCTCTCATATACTGCTGGAGGGACTGTAAAATGGTACATCCACTTGGAAAACAGTATAGTATTTCTTTAAAAAAATTGGAAATAGAAATACTATCTGATCTAGCAATTCCACTATTAGGAACATATCCTAAAGAAGTGAGGCTGGAGAGAGGAATAGATACATGCATACCCATGTTCATTGCAACACAATTCACTGTACAAAAAGATGGAAACAAGCTAGTGCCCATCAACAGATGAATGGGCAACCAAATTATGGTACCTTCATATAATGGAATATTATGCAATGTTAAAGAATAATGAAGAATCCATGATTCACCTCATAATGTGGATGAATTTGGAGGACATTATGCTGAGTGAAATAAGTCAATCACAGGACAAATATTGTATGAGTCCATTATTATAAAAAGTCAAAGAAATATATACAGGGAAGGAAATTTACTTTGTTGGTTATCAGGGATGAGAGAGAAGGGGAGGGAAAATTTCTGACTAGTTGAGTCATGTG
>NW_006921797.1:5546250-5561215 GCF_000298275.1 Orycteropus afer afer
CCCCTCTCGGGGACCCGTAAACCTCACCCGGAAACTCAGAATAAAAACTTCTCTTTAACCTCACTTTTGTGCGTCCTCTTCTCCTTACTGTGCCTTACAAAAAGGAGAACACAGAAAGGTGCACAAAAGATATAGACAACAAAGGCAAATACTATTACATGCACAATACTGCATTACCAGTGGCAACAAACACTAGTCTATGAGTAAATGCATAGACAGGAGAGAAGATCAGGTGTGGTTAGGTGAACAAGAATATATCCATGACCATTGATAGATTTGGCTGAATATAGTCTTACATGTGTATTTGTGCTACAAAAATATCCTTATAAATTATAGAAGCGACAGGGGATAGGGTTGGAGTAGCTTCTCAGTGACCACCAAGCACTTTGAGGGAGAGAGTCACCAGGCCAGCAGACTCGGGACCATCGTCTCAGGAGACATCCAGCTCAAATGGCACAACACAGTACATTAAAATCTTGTTTTACATCTTACTTTGGTGACTAGTGACTGGGGTGTTAACAGCTTTTGAGTGGCCATCTAAGATGCAGCTAATTGTCTTCCTTAGTCTGGAGCAAAGGAGAGTGGGAAAAAAGTCAGAGTCCTATGGAAATAATTGGGAGCTCTGGTAGTGTAGTGCCTAAGGCACTTGGCTGCTAACCAGAAGGCTGGTAGTTCAAACCCACCAGCCACTCCTCAGAAGAAAGTTTGGGCAATCTACTTTCGTAGTGACACCGCCTCAGAAACCCAGGGAGAGGTTGCTATGAGTCGGGTCTGACTCAACGGCACATAACAACAACAACATGGAAACAATTAATCCAAAGATATGATGGACCATGGGGATCTCAGCCATCACCATCTTGAGATCAGAAGAACTGGAATGTACCCAGCTACCAATGTCAACCACTTGGAGAGGGATCAAAATTGGAGATCCTGGATAGAGTGGGAGTAAAATGTGGAAAAATTTCAAAAACACAAAAATGACCAAAATTACTGGTTTGATAAGAGACTAGAGGAACCCGAGACTATGGCCCTGGGTTATTCTTTGGGCCTGGTATGAAACTCACTTGCATGGATTAGCTCTTAGCCAAATATTAGAAAGACCTACAAGCAGAACACCTACCCCAGGGAAAGGCACCCACCTACCCTAGGTAGATAAACCCCTTTGATCAATAAACCATGAGACATCAGAAGGACAACACTTGCGTAGAGGGAAGGCTGGACAGGGGAATGAATAGATATGAAGGACACAGGGAGGGAGTAGTCATGGGAGGAAATGGGAGGAGAACTTTTTATTTTTGGGATTATAATTGGGACCGTGAAACCAAATGTGCATGAACTATTGAGAGGAGAATGAATCTGCTCTGCAAATTTGCACCTAAATCACAACAAACAAACAAACAAAACACACACATATATATATGCACAGGCTCAATATTTACATTTGACTGAATTTATTGTTTCTAGATGCCATCAAATCGTTATGACTCATAGTTACTCTATGTACAATAGAACACTATCTGGTCCTGTGCCATTTTAACAATCATTTCTACATTTGAACTTATTGTTGCAGCCACTGTGTCAATCCATTTCCTTTAGGGTCATCCTCTTTCACTGACCCTCTACTTGGGCAAGAATTATGTCCTTCTCCAGGGATAAGTCCTTCCTGATAATGTGTTCAAAGTACATGAGATAAAGTCTTACCATCCTCACTTCTAAGGAGCATTCTGGCTGTACTTCTTCCAAGACAAATTTATTTGTTCTTTTGACTGTCCATGGTATATTCAATATTCTCTACAACACCATAAATCAAAGGCATCAATTCTTCTTTGCTCTTCCTTATTCATTGTACAGCTTTTGTATGCATAGGTTATTGAAAATATTGTGGCTTGGGTCAGTTTCCACCATATGTTAGACTGGATTCTCTGGAGAAACAAAACCAGTAACGCTTATATATATATTTATATATAGAGAAATTTATCCTAGGAAAATGGCTCACACACTTATAGAAGCTGGCAAGTCCAAAGTTCCTGGATCAAACGTCAAGCTGGAGGCTTTTCCCGACTCTTGCAGCTGCAGGGGCTGAGGAGCTCAAGGCTGGCAGGCAGTACACCGGCTGTTGACTCCAACGAATGACGAATCCAAGATCTCCAGGCCGAATGGTGGATTGTTCACTCACGGACAGTTGTAGGTAGCACAACAGAAGAATGTCTCTTTTCCCGGAATGTCCATAGATATACTGGAAGCAGGTCACACCCCTAGGAAAACTCCCTTTCAACAGATTGCCTGCTCAAACTATAATCATCTGACCCATCATGGGAATAACCACATCACAACAGCTTAAACCACACAGAATTGTGGTCCAGTCAAGTTGACACACAGCTCCAACTATCACAATAGTCCTCAAAGTAACATTGTTGCTTTTCAACACTTGAAAGAGGTCATTTGCAGCAGTTTTGTCCAATGCAATGTCATTTGGTTCCTTGACTGGAGCTGAATATATAAAATAGATATACAGTGAAACCTGTGAGAGCTGGAACTCAGTAGGACTACCTTGTTTTTCTGGGTCATGAAAATTTTCTGCCTTTGACAGGGTGCAATCTTACTACTTTTGCATTGATTTTGTATTGAAATATATTTGAGTTTTCCTTCTCTGACAGGTTCCCACCTTACACAGATTCTGGCTTTTGCAGATTTCACTGTCTATCTATTCTACTGAAGAAGAAGGAAGGCATCATGAGAAGTTAGCTAAACTGTCTGAGGTCAAATAGCTAGTGAGTGACACTACTGGAATTTAAGCCTAGGTTTATTTAAATCCAAAACCAATGTCTTATTCATCTCACACTCCATACCTGAACATAAATCTGAATCTTCTAAATTAAGAAGAAAAAAAGAAAAAGAAACAAGAATATTGAGGATTCACTTAGGAGATTTGAAGCATGGATCACGGTAGAAAGAAGAATCTGGAGTATGGAAATATAATAGAAGAGAACCATTTGACTGAAGGGAGGAACTTTGTAGATGAATAATAGAAAATATGTTTAGAAAAATAGATGAAGGATCACTTACCGTTGAGCCAGGAACGTGGACTTTATACTGTAAATGATGACATACGAGATTTTTGTATAGACAGCAACCTTCTGGTTAGCAGTCAAATGCCTTAGGCACTTGTATGCCACCAGAGCTCCCTAATGAAATCAAATTCAAGAAATTAAGCTTAATGGCAGTTAGCAGAATGTGTTGGGGGAGAGAAGAGAAGGCAGCTATTGCCAAGTTTTTGGAACAAAGTACCAAGAGCTTGGGCTACCATATAGGCAATGGAATTGGAAGGAGAAGATTAAGAACAAACATGATACAGAGGTAGAAGATAAAGAATTTGGTGATTGAATGTGTGAGGAGAAATGAAAATTTTAAAGAAATTCAAGGTATTGAGCCCAAGTGTAAATTCAAGAAGAATAGAAAGTTTTGGTTTCAGTGGTGCAATTAATTTAACCTTAAATATGTGAACAATGTTGTCTTATTTATCTAGTGCTGCTATAACAGAAATATCACAATGGGATAGCTTTAACAAACAGAAATTTATTTTCTCACAGATTAGGAGGCTGGAAGTCCAAATTCAGGGTGTTGGTTCTGGGGAAAAGCTTTGTCTGTCTGTCAGTTCTGGGGGAATATTCTTATATCTTCAGCTTCTATTTCTTGGTTCCTTGGAGATCTCCATGTGACTTGACATCTTTCTTCCTCCATTTCCACTTCTCTGGCTTGTTTACTTAATTTCTTTTATATCTCAAAAAGAGAGATTGACTCAAGACATACCCTACACCAATCCTGCCTCATTCACATAATAAAGACAACACATTCTCAAATGGGATTCTAACTTCAAGCAAAGAAGCTAGGATTTACAACATAGATAGATATATATATTTGGTGTAATTCAAGGCATAACATTCCACATTTTGTCCTCCAAATATTCATGGTCTTGGCCCATGCAAAACACATTCACCTCATCACATCATCCCAAAAGTTTTAGGTCAACTCCAAGTCCAAAATCTCATCTTCTGAACCATCTAAATCAAATATGGCTGAGACTTTAGGCATATTCCATCCTGGGGCAAAATTCCTGTTAATCCGTGAACCTGTAAAATCTAGAATACAAATTTCCAAAGCACAATGGTGGAACAGGCACAAGGTAGCCATTTCCATTACAAATAGGAAAAATTGGAGGGAAAGAAGGGATAATGGGCACCAAGAAAGTAAAAAACCAGCAGAACATTTTGCATTAGCTCAAGTCTTCAAAATAATCATCTGTTCCCCAGAACCATCTGCGCAATAGTTTTGCCCTCCAGACTCTGGGTGTTGGCCATACTCTCTGGATTCAGCTCCAGCTTATAGGCCCAGTGGGGTGACAACTCTGCTTCCTTAGTTTTGAGCGGTTCCATTCTTCTAGTCAACTTAAGTGGCAACCCCAATCTGTAGGCCCTGAAAGATCCATTCTTAGTCCCTTGAGCATGGCAGCTCCATTCTCTTAGTTTTGGGCACCACCACCATCTTGACCAAATTGAATTGCAGTCTTACACTCTAGAACTGAGTCAGGGAAAATCTGACACTCTGAAACCTTGGAAGGTATGACTGTACCCTTTGACACCTCAAAGACGGTGACCCCACCGTTTGACACCTAAGAGGCAGTGATCCCACTCTTTGATAACACAGAGACTGCCTCCATTTTTTGAGACTGAGTCAGCTCTACATCTCTTGCTCCTTCCAACAGTTATGCTGATCTCAAAGCTGCTTCCAGGGTGGTTCTTTTCTCTCCTTGGAGAACAATAGAGTAGTTCCTTTGGATTGTTTCCTGTCTGTAGAATTCCAAGAGGTAGCCAGTGTTCTCTCTTTCAATTCTTCTCTGTCCCCTTCAGTCTAAGCTGATGGGTTTTCTGCTCTGATAGTTAGATCAATCAGCCACAGTATTTAACAAAAGGCTCTGTAGTCATGTCCTTGGTGAAAATTCTAGTGTGTGTCCTTAATTTGTACAGTAGAATTTTCCAAATCTTAAAGTATTTTTTTGATTTTGCACAGTTCATTTTTAAGACCATCTCTTTCCTCTTTCATTTTATTATAAGTGGGAAGGACAAACCAAGTAGTCCCATTAAGATCTTGCTTAGAAATCTCCTCAGCTAGATATTCAAGTTTATCACTTTTAAGTTCTACCTCCCAGCAAACATTTGAACATAGTTCAGACAAGTTCCTTGCCACTGTATAAAAAACATCACCCTTCATCCATTGTTCAATCACTTGTTCATCGTTTTATTTTAAAGCCTCACAAGATGTACATTTAATGTCCACTTTTTTTTTGGCAATGCCAACATACATATTTTCTAAGATGATAGAGACTTTTTTCTATACCTCTCTTCACTTTCTCCTGAGCCCTCACCAGAATTGCCTTTGATTACCATAATTCTACCAATAGTCCCATTAAGGCAAGCTAAGATTTTACTATTACCAACCCAGCACCCACTGCCATAGAGATGGATCTGACTCATAGCGACCCATCCTTGGGTTTCCAAGGCAGAATCCCAATGGAAGTCGATTGCCCAAACTTCCTTCTGAGGAGTGGCTGATGGGTTTGAACCACCACCCTTGTGGTTAGCAGTCAAATGCCTTAGGCACTATGCCACCAGAGCTCCTATTAAGCACCTTCAAACTGATCCAGCCTGTAGCCATTACACAATTCCAAAACTGCTTGCACATTTTAGTACCAAATTCTGTTTTAGTTATCTAGTACTGCTATAACAGAAGCACCACAAGTAGACTGTTTAAAAAACAAATTTATTTTCTCAAGTTTAGGAGGCTAGAAGTCTGCAATCAGGATGCCAGCACCAGGGGAAAGGTTTCTTTCTCTTCCAGCTCTGGGGGAATGTCTTTGTCTCTTCAGCTGTTTCCTTGGAAATTTCTCTGCGGTTTGGAATCTATTTTCGCCCATGTCTGCTTCTCTGGTTTGCTGGTTTAATCTTGATATCTCGAAAGATATTGATTTAAGACACACCCTGCACTAATCCTTCCTCATTCAGGTAACAATAACAACCCATTCGCAAATGGGATTACAACCTCAGGCATAGAGGCTAGTTTTTAAACCATGTGTTTTTTGGGAATACAGTTCAATCTATAACAAACATGGTGGCAGTATGCCTGGTTGTCTCCATGTAGCTTTGCTGTTTATTCTGAAATATTTGCAGTTTTCCAAATATAGTACTCACTCTTTCTTTTGTGCATTTGCTGGAGTGCTTTCATCCACTCTTTGCTTGCTAATTCCTGCTTGACTTTCAATATTCAGTTTAGAAGCCTTGAGAAAACCTTATATCCCTTACTTCCAAGTCAGGATTATATGTGCATCCTTTGGTTCCAATGGAATTCTAATTAAACCTTCACCAGGCCACTCATCACCTTATATTAGAATTATTTGTTTACTTGCCTTTCTCCTTCAAGAGACTGTGAACTCCATAACAGAAGACAAAGTTAATGGCACATAGAAAGTAATTAATCAACTGCTGATTGAATGATGAATGATTGAACCCAAGTGGAAATAGTTGGCAAATGGTTTGAAATGTGAGCAGTACAGGGATCGTTTCTCCTTTTCCATCTGAACTGACTACTAGCAGATACAAATAGAGCTGACACTTGAACAACAAGGGTTTGAATATGTGGGTCCACTTATAAGTGGATTTTTTTCAATAAATATATTGGAAAATTATTTGGAGATTTATAACCATTTGGAAAAACTCCCAGATACACTGCATAGCCTAGAGATATTGAAAAATTAACAAAAATTAGATATGTCATGAATGCAAAAAGTATATGTAGGTATTAGTCTATTTTATCACACACTACCACAAAATATACACAAATCTCTTATATAAAAAGTTCAACTTTATCAAAACTTATGCATACAGCTACAGATCATATATGGTGCCATTCACAGTTGAGAGAAATGTAAACAAATGTAAAGATGAAATATTAAAACATAAATGTATAAAATTAATTGTACTATATACTGTACTACTGTAATAATTTTGCAGCTACTACCTAGTCTTGCTATTGTGGTGAGCTTAAGTGTTGCAAATATCTGCTTAAAACACATGTGATGCTTATCATCTCTGTGTGAGTTCATCTCTCCAGTAAATTGTGTGTGACATTAAAAAGTGATCACTTTCACTTTTTTTTTTATTGTGTATAATGCAATAACGTAAACTTTGAGTAACATACAGGGATCCATATGAAGTGCCATTGGTGATGTTGGAAGTGCCCCCAAGAAGCAGAGAAAAGTCATGATATTACATAAAAAAATTGAATTGCTTGATATGTACTTCTTTACTGCGATACACAATCTACTGGAGAAACGAATTGCTCACATGGAGAAGATTAATGTCACATGGCATTTTAAGCAGATACTTCTAAAACTTGTGTTGACCATAATAGGAACAGAGGTGGCTACAAAATTATTACTGATTGAGGACTGCAGCTGTAGCTTCCTACTATTTCAAGATAAATGAATCCAGTGTAAGGACCATTGTAAAAAAGAAAAGGGAATTCAAGAAACTGTTTCTGCAGCTACATCAGAAGACATGAAAATGTTACACTTTTTGTGAAATACCTTTTTATCTCATATTGAAAACGCAGCTTGTAAGTGGGTGCAGGATTGCTGTAAGAAAGGCATATCTGTAGACTCTAACACGATTCGAGAAAAGCAAATTCATTATATGACCACTTAAACAAAAAGAAGCAAAAGATCTAAAGTGGAAAATTTAATTCCAGCAAAGGATGGTTTGATAATTTTAGAAAGAGATTTGGCTTGAAAAATGTGAAGATAACAGGAGAAGCAATTGCTGACCAAGAGACAGCAGATGAATTTCCAGATGTTAATAAGAAAATCATTGAGGAGGAAGGCTATCTGCCTGAAGAGGTTTTTAAGGTAGACAAAATTGTCATATTCTGGGGAAAAATACCACAAAGGACATTTATTAGTAAAGAAGAGAAGCGAGCACCATGGATTTAAGGCAGGAAGGGGTAGGTTAACTCTACAGTCTTGGGCAAATACAGTTAGATTTATGATCAGGACTGCCCTTATTTATAAAGCTGTTAAGCCTTGAGTCTTGAAGGCGAAAGATAAACACTAGCTGACAGTCTTTTTGTTGTACAACAGGAAGGCCTGGACAATGAGAACACTTTTTCTGGGTTGTTTACATTGATTCTTTGTCCCCAAAGTCAAGAACTACCTTGACAGTAAGAGACTACCTTTTAAAGTCCTTTAAATATTAGACAATTCCTCTGGCTGCACAGAACCCCACCCCAAGTTCTACATCAAAGGCAACACAGTATCTCTAATTCAGCCTCTAGATCAAGGGGTCATAAGGACCTATAAGTTTCATTACAAATGGTATATTAATGCTATGGAAGAGAATCTAGATAGAACATCATGAAAGTCTGGAAGGATTATACCATTGAAGATGTCATCATTTTTATAGCAAAAGCTGTGAGAGCCATAAAACTTGAAATAATAAATTCCTGCTGGATAAACTGTGTCCAGTTGTGTATGACCACACAGGATTTATGATAGAGCTACTATGGAAATCACGAAAGAGATTATGGCAAAACATTTTTAGAGGTGAAGGGTGTCAAGATATGGATCTTGGAGAAATTCAAGACACTATACCACAATTAACAGAAGGCAACTTGTTGGAGGTGAGTGCTCTGAACCAGTGCCAGACTATGAAGAAGAAGACACGGAAGAAGCAGTACCAGAAAACAAATTGACATTAGACAATCTGGCAGAAAGGTTCTGATTATTTGCTTTTGACTCCTTTTATGACATGGACCCTTCCACGATACGGGCACTGAAACTAGAAAATTGGTGGAAGAAAGATTAGTACCATACAGAAACATTTTTAGAGAAAGGAAAAAACGAAAAGTCAGACAGAAATTACAATGTGTTTCTTAAATTGACACTGCATGTGCTTGCTTCTCCTGCCTCCCCTTCTATCTCATCCACTTCTTCCTCCTCTGCCACCCCTGAGAGAGCACGACCAGCCCCTCCTCTTCCTCTTCATCAGCCTACTCAAAGTGAAATAGATGAGAATGAAGACCTTTATGATGATCCACTTCCACATAATGAATGATAAATAAACATCATCCTGTACAGTTAATAAGCTTCTCTGTTGTGTATGTGAATGGGTGTCTTTGTGTGAAAATCTAATAACTGTAGGGCAAGGACAAGGCTAATTGACTGGTTAAGTTATTGGTAAGGCTTCTGGTCAACACTGGGCTATCAGTAGTTAAGTTTTGGAGGGAGTCAAAAGTTATACATGGATTTTTAACTGCATGGGAGTCAATGTTCCTAACCCCCGTGTTGTTCAACTGTCAATTGTATAGACCTCTGCATTTGAATATTTAGTCTTAGGTGTCAATTTATCTGACTACTTTCTTGACTTAAAACTAAGCTTCTAATTTTGTCAGCTCTTTTGAAAAGATTCCAGGCTTAATCAAAACACATTTGAACAATTCTCTAGATGTGGAGGGGCATATTAATTATCATCCACTTCTTTCCACCTCAAGGAAGCAATGGAGCAGCAAGAAAGCAGATTTTCTTGCATTCTCACTGTTCCTTGAGGTATAAACCAATTGTGTAGCTTCATCGTACCCTAGCAAATAATTATTTGGCTTTGAAATAAAACTCTTTGCTATAGCAATAGTGGTAGGACACCAGTAGGACAATAAGAAAGGAAGCCTTAATGCATCTGATGTGAGTGCATCAGGCTGGCAAGATTCCTGGAGGTGGTTAACAGATCCTGGGTAGAACTGCCTGAAGGTCCAAGTGCAATCATAAATGATTTCCATAAATAATGCTACAGAATCTTTGCTGTCTTGTGTGCTGTGCTGAAAAAGAGGAAAAGGTTTCTATCCCTGGAGGGAAATGGACTTCTTTTAATGTTGCAAACAAAGACTAGCCCACTGACAGTGCACAGTATGACATTTGCTTTGGGTTTTAAAAACACACAGCTCTGCCTGGCTAGAAAAATTGAAATTCTATATAGTAACTGCCTGTGACATGTGTAAGGCAAGTTATCCTAGCTCATTAATGAAGGGTGAAGGAAAAAGAGTCTCCTTGCTGGTACCCAGGCAAAACATCATGCAAACCAAATGTCACAATTGGAATAAGTGAATTTGGGAAGCAGGCGGTTGGGGGTGACTGTGGGCTGGGGATTTAGATAGACCTAGATTGTGACATTATTCTATGTCCTGGTTTCCTTACTTTATAATAGGGATGGTACAACTCTTTCTGTGGATGTTAACCAGGAAATTTGCCATAAAGAGAATATAATTTTTGCAAACCCAGGAAGGACACATATTCTAAAACTTCTAGAGATTCTGTTAAATAGGATGTTTGCTTGAACATTGAGTGACGCTGCTAAAAATAATCAAGAGCTTAGGACAAGCCCCTTTTTTTAATGGAAATAAGTAGTGTGTCCCATGCACCCATTCACAAAAGGCCCCATGAAAGTGTTCGATTATCTTAATGGAGGAGGAATAATTCTAAAAAGGAGGTCAAGAATAGTTGCACAACTTGAAGAATGTAATCATTGTCATTGAATTTTACATGTAGAAATTATTGAATTGGTACATGTTTCCAATAACTATAAAAATAAAATAAATTATTAAAAAAAGAAAGTGTTGGATTGAAAATTGATCCCTATACTTACCTATACTTACAGACAGGAAAACAGCTCTAAAAAATGTAATTCTGATGGCAGCTTGGATCTTTTCTACTCTGCCTCTCCCTAGACTGTATGTGTGTGCACGTAAGAGTGTGCACAGGTATGTGTGTGCTACAACCCTGCCCAGAAAGCCTCTACTGGAAGGGAATGGGGGTAATGATAGATTTGTCCAAAAGACACTGTAACATGTTGGAGGAAATTAACAAATACTCTAGAAATCTGGATATGCCCTGTTTCTCTAGGTTTTAAGAAAGCTTTTGAAAGAAATAAGAGAAAGATTTTGACAGTCCCAGAGCACCTATGTTGGTAACTTTGGAGATAACTACTTTTCAGTTCATTTTTAGATTTTCAGTTAAATTGAACACACAATTTTGATTAAATGTACTCATCACTGCCATCAAATCAATTCTGACTCACAATGATCCAATAAAGCAGAGTAGAACTGAGTAGAACAGAGTAGGGTTTCCAAAGCTGGAATCTTTGCAAAAGTAGACTGCCACAGCTTATTCCCTCAGAACAGGGTGAATTTGAACCACCAACCTTTTGGTTAGTTGTTGAGCTCTTTAACCACTGTGCCACCAGTGCTCCTTTGAACTGACTAGTCAATTTAATCAGAAAAAAACAAAAAGAACTAACTAGATTTGTTGATTATATAAATAAGGGTAATTTTGTGTGTCTGGAACTTGGTATCTATGAACATTTCCCTGGGCCTTTTGAGAATCACTCAACCATGGCTAGAAGACTTAGGTAATAGATGGTATTAGAGTATGTGGTGGTTATGTTTGTGTGTCAACTTGGCTGGGCCTGGTTGAGTGGCTGGGCAGCTAGTGGTAGTTATTCCCCATGAAGAGACTGGCAATCAACTCCATGGTGGGATCTACCACAAGCAGCTGAGTAGCTGCTTTGGGTATGTGGTCTGCTTCCTGTATATAAGGAGAAGACTTGGATATAGTCTCTAGTTTATGGCACGCTTGGACACTGCATGTAGCCGTGTTGTTATTCAGCAGCCTGCCATGCTCTGTCGACTGGGGACTTACAATGGACTTGAATTAATGGCCTGCAGTGTGGTTTGGTAATATTGGGACTGTGACTTTTTACTTGTCAACCTTGGACTTGGCAGCCTCAGCAGCCAGCTGCTGTCTGAGTGAAGAAAAGCCTCTAGCTTCAGTGGGCCAGGAACAGGAGGTAGAGCTGAAGCCCAAGGCTGAGGGGCTTTCACCCAGCCCCTAGAGCCTGGCACTCTGAACTTGGACTTAAAGCCTCCAAACTGTAAGAGAATAAACTCTTGTTTGTTAAGGTTATCCCATTTGTGGTATATGCTTGTTAGAGCGACACTAGGTAACCAGAACAGAGTATTATATGAAGAATCTGGATCTGGAAATGGCAAAGGACAACCTGAGGACAGAAACTGCCAGGAGGAAAAGGGCACTGAGGTATTAGGACCAAAACTCCACCTTTATGAACATTGCAAGATTCAAGACCAAAGGGTACACATGTATCTATGCTACTACAGCAGAAACTGAGAAGAGGCCTTTCTACATATCTGGCACACGATATAAGAAAAAGGGAGACCCTACAGTGCCAAAGGCATGTGACTGCTAACCAGAAGGTTGTCAGTTCAAACCCACCAGCTGCTCCATGGAAAGAAGATAGGGCAATCTACTTCCATAAAGATTTACTGCCTCAGAAACCCAACAGGGGTTGCTATGAGTTGGAATTGACTCTATGGCAGTGAGTTTGGTTTTTGGTTTGGTATGTGGTGTTAAAAGTTAATACAATTCGCTGCTAACCCAAAGATTGGAGGTTTGTGGCTACTCAGAGGCACCTAGAAAGGCCTGGTAATCTACTTGTAAAATATCAGCTATTGAAAACTCTATGGAGCACAGTTCTACTCTGACATAGAGTATGTCAGAGTATGTCGCTGTGAGTTGGAGTTGACAAGACAGCAACTGCTTTGGTTTATAATGAAAAGAGGGAATTTGGGAAACAAATAGAGGTGAGGTTCATGGTAACAAGATGTCAGGATTTAAGAGACAAAAACATCTGGGTCCAAATGCAGTTGCTACTGCTTGGTAGCTGGTAATTTATTTATCAAATTTAAGGCACATTTTGTCATTTATTAAACTGAGCAAATATTAACATCTACTTTAAAAGTTTTTTTGTAAAACTAAAATAAGCAAAATAGTGCAATACATTGCTGTCTATGACACATAAGGTAGTTGTTGGGTGCCATCAAGTCCATTCTGACTCACAGAGACTCCATGTGATGGGGTAGAACTGCTTTGTAGGGTTTCCTTGGGTGTAATATTTGGAGAAGCATATTGTCAAGTCTTTCTCCCACAATGTTGCTGAGTGGGTTTGAACCAACAACCATTACGTTAGCAGCCAGCCAAGCACTTAACCATCATCCCACTGGGGCTCCTTATAGCATATAATGGAGTGTAAAATCATAGCCACCACTGCTATATTTTGCTAATTAAAAAAAAAAAAAAAAAAAAGGATTTTTAATCCTGTAATTAGTAGGCCCCTTGTGTTGAATCCTCACTTGAATTTAAAGTAAAATTCCCTAAAGAAGCCCCTTTGAACTGACAGGGTTAAATTTTCATAGCGTTTCCTCACAAGCAGCCTTTGCCGAAGCAGGGTGAATGCATCTCTGAAGCAACCTTCTATTCTCTAAGATGAAAGAAGCATTGAATTCAGATAACACAGTCAGACATGCCTATTTTTGATTGTTGATAAATATTTCATTTTACATTTTAAATTCATATGGGCCACAAAATCATTGAAGATGAAAAAGAATTCAATACTAGGCCATCTTTTTGCAGGACTGTTTCTTACAACTCACTTGTTCCCATTTTGTTCAATTGAGATTGAAGCACCTTGGCAGCTGGCCACCGACAGCTACTTCACAGCTGTAGAGAGCACACTATGTGGATGAGTTTTTTTTCCCCTGTTGCTGAATCTAAAATATCTCCTTTCCAAGATGAAGTAAGGAGCAATCATTATTTACCTGGCTATAGGCTTGATTTTTTATCTCAAAAATATCATCTCTGAGTCACAATGCTCCATGTCTGCACACTCTTGTATTATGATGCAAAGATGTGATGTGGTTTTGGGATGTTTTAAATTTTATGGCAAGGAACTGAAACATCTTGAAGCTAATTATAGGGCAGAATTTTAACATGTACACGAAAACAACATTTTATTAGGAAAATTCTGAGAACAACTGAAAATGGCTGAGAGCACAAATGTTTACATGATTGTGTTATTGTCCCTGATATAGACAGTTTCTTGAGGGCTGAGCCTTCCTTTCTCTAAATTTCAATTATATTATTAGCAGTAGGTCGTCTTTGCAGTAATTGGTACACTCACTTTATCTAATGGAGTATTTTTCATCTAATTGACTCCAAATTTATCATACAAATGTCAAAGCCAAATTTTCCTATAATAACCTATTATCTCTGCAGTTCTGGCTCAGTGCACCCACAAGAAATGGCATAATAATCATCTTTGGGAGAGTGAAGGACGGCAACTTAATTTCTCTACCTCTGATGAGTTAGACAGCTACTTCTTAAAAAGAAGAAACTTTTAATACATTCACTTAAATTTGCCACATTTCTCATTCAAAGGATGATTTGACTTTGTCCTTCTTCAAACATGGGAATGAAATTTTTGTTGAAGGAGAAATTAAGGAGACAATAGAGGTAATATAAACAAAGAGCAGGACCAGGAGCAGGAAGTCTGGAAGCTGCTCTTAGATTGGATAATTTCTGGCAAATCCCCTCATCTTTCTGGTTCTCACATATCAAATGTGATGATAGATTTAAAATTGTTGTTTCACCAACTTGGGTCATTTATGTACCTTCTAGAAGATCTTGACATATTCACATACCAGCTGTTCACATATTTACCTTCCATATTTCATTGTCTCAGCTCACTTGGAAAACAAATACATACATACATACAAGTTTGTGTCACTTAATGTCCATGATACATTCTGTGAAATAGAATGCTATGTGATTTGGGCATTGTACAAACACCATTTTATATACGTACCAGACAGACATACCTATACTGTGAGTTAAAGCATTCACTGATTTTCCACTTTCATGTTATTTAATAGCCTTTGTTTCACTTCCAAATTGATATTTCTCTTTTTTTTTTCTATGGAGCAGTTCTACTCTGTCCTACAGGATCACTATGAGTCA
>NW_006921797.1:5562065-5571801 GCF_000298275.1 Orycteropus afer afer
TGTGAGCCATTTTCCTAAGGTAATTTTTTTTTTTTTCTCTCTCTTTCTAAGCTTTACACATTTTGCTTCTCTAGAGAACCCAGCTTAACACACCTTTATATGCTTTTAAAATTGACAACATCTCTGTACATTTCAGGTCCATGTACCAAGTCATGTTGCTATGACCATATACAGAATGAACTTTTATGCGTGGCCTAAAGGATTTAGATGAATGTTGGGTAAGAAAGTTAGGGAGAATGAGTAGGGTGGGAGGTGGAGATAAGAAAAGAAAAAACAAATTTCTAGATGGAAGTGGGAAACTAAGGCCTCTTTTAAAATTGCTGTGTGATTTTTACTTAAATCTCTTATAATTTCTTCTCCTTGTCAATTTAGTTCTAGGTAAAGTTAGTGCTTTAATTATATCCTTGGCTTCTGACTACTACTTTAATATTATTTATAAGAGAGAGAGGAAAATGAAACAAAATAGTAAAATCTTTGCTTTCTACCATTGGAAATAAAGAAATTTGTGATGAAGATCACAACAGAAGGATTACCTTCAGAGGCCAAATGTTGAATTTTCCATCTTCTACTACTCTATCTCCATCTGCAAGGTAACACTTCCTTCCACTCCTTTAATATTGTAATTATTTTAAATATACTACAATAAAACAAAAGAAAACATTTTTTTCAACTATGTTCAGTTGATTTCCAAATAATATCTTGAGAATGCATTCCTTTAGGCCTTATAAATTCCTTAAAGATTAAACAACAAATATGAAAGGACTTCTGGTAGATGAGATGCTGCTATCCATCAAGACTTGAAGTAGAATGGACCTCTTTGGGATGTACCAGGCCATGCCCTCTATTCACATCCTTTAGCTTTATTATTCCTTCCTCCTTCCTCTGTCTCCTCTCCTGTTGTTGTTGTTATGTGCCATCAAGTCAGACCCGACTCATAGTGACCCCTCCTTGGGTTTCCGAGGCAGTATCACTACGGAAATAGATTGCCCCATCTTCCTTGTCTCCTCTCCTAGAGCCTCTCATATTATAGCTGTCTCAGCAGGTCTACAAGTAGGTCTGAAGAACTAAGGCATAAGGTACATTACAAATGAAGAATCTTTCATTTCTCACATTTCTGTAGGAAAGCTTGTGTGAGTCATCCATTCAAGGATAACGAACAAGTGGATAGGCACAGAACAGCCAGTAGAAAAACTCTTAGGGCTGCTTTTACCTAGAGCCACAGAAACCACAATATACATATTAGTCAAAGGCAGTGCTGATGATAGAAATGTGAGCATCTAGGGAGAGTCAGTTCAGACAGTCTTCTGTTCTCTCCCAAGCCTGTGAGTCTCTGACGCCACTCCTGCTTTAGTCCCACAGGACACCCATTGGGCAGATGGAAGTGAAAGACATTTACGGTAACCATCCTGGAGCTCTGATTGGAAGAACTCAGGGAAACTCATCTGGTAACCAGGCTGCCTGAATAAAATATATTATGGTTTGATGTACCACCTTCTATGCTGATACAGATGCCACTGTGTCTCTGTGACTCTTTCCCTGGACTCTTAATCAGAAGTCAGTTGAAACTGAATTTCAAAGCATCATAGAAATTATACAATGTCATTATAATCTCCATGAACTTGGTTGTTCTTATAATTTGCAGTTGGCAAAGACAAAATCCCCTTTCATCAATTGAATTGAGTAATTTCTACACGCTGTCTGACCGAAATTTTTACAAAGCTTTGACATTGATCTAAATGACAGAAAATTTAGATGAAATGAGATTGTGGTTACTTCTAAGTTTTTCAAAGGCTTCTCCCCCCTCATATCCATGTGGCTTGGTACATGGTCCTGGAACTAGAACACCATTTAAAAATAGTCACTGAATGAAAACACACATTAAAATATTTTGGTATCAAATTTATTTAATTAAGTTAGGAGATATGCACAAATAAAACATTATTTTTGAGGCACTTGCACAGATTTTTGCCTTGCAATGCTTCTGTCTAAATAACTGATCTCATTGTAGTGGTGATTCCATTCAGGAGATGTGGGCTTGAAACTCACACAATGAGCCTCATGTGCAGACCATCCATCTGGAGATGGAGGTTTCTGTGTTGCCATGATGCTGAATAGATTTCAATGGAGCTTCCAAACTAAGATGGATTAGTTCTAGGAAGAAACACCTGGTGATGTATTTGAAAAAATTAGCCAATGAAAATGCTATGGATCACAACTGTCCAATCCTCAACTAATCGTGGGGCTGGCAAAGGAGCAGGCAACATTTATTTCCATTGTGGATGGTGTCAACATGAACTGAGGGCCAAATCAGGGCAGCTAACAATAACAGTGTAGTTATTTCTCTCTTTAATTTATAGGTGTTTTCTCAAGCAAATGTAAGCTGCTAAGATCATACCCTCCATTTAGCTGGGCACATTGTGTGGCACTTGGGAAAACTGTGATGCATGCTAGTAAGAACTGAGGTTCTAGTGGACTCTCTCCAAAAACAGCCTTACCATAAAGCTAACACAGCTTATTTGAGCCCAGACTTGTATGGATCTAGTCAGTACTAAGAGTTGTAGAGTATTCCATGTGGTTGATATCAGGAAGAATTTCTGTGGAAACATTTTTAAAGCGTTACTGTTTTGGTTCTCTAGTGCCACTCTAACAGAAAATACCACAGGTGGGTGGTCTTAACTAACAGAAATTTGTTCTCTTATAGTTTGGGAGGCTAGAAGTCCAAGTTCAAAGTTCCAAGCCCTAGGGACTGGGTGAAGGCCCCTCAACCTTGGGTTTCAGCTCTGCCTCTTGCTCTGGACCCACTGAAGTTGGAGGTGTTTCTTCACTCAGGCAGCTACTGGCTGCTGAGGCTGACAAACCCAAGGTCGACAAATGAAATGGTACAGTCCCAAGATCACCAAACAACATGGCAGGCCACTAGTTCAAACCCAGAGACAATCCTTAAATCAGCAGAAAATGTGGCATGCTGCTGAATGAAGACTCAGCTACATGCAGGGTCTAAGTATGTCAAAAAGCTGCCAAGGCTGCTCTCAACACTTCTCCTTATATACAGGAAGCAGACACTATCCCTAAATAGCTATTCAGCTACTCCCTGCAGATTCCACCATAGAGTTGATTACCAGTCTCATCATGGGGAATAACTACATCCAGCTGCCCAGCCATTCAAAATCAGGCCCAGCCAAGTTGACACACAACTTAACTACCACAATTACTTAAAGTGATCTCAAGAAAATGAGATCTGAATCTTCAGACTTTCAGTGTTATTGTGATTTCTTTTCTAATTCTAAGTGAAGATTCACTTTGATGCTTTATTTTCTATTTGTAATTTTATTTTTTCTTAAATGGCATCTCCAAAATGGTATATATAAACTTCAAGTTCCACAAAATCTGATCTACTCCTAATTTCACCTACATAAATTTTATGACTTCTGATGGTCTCCACTGGGAAAATTTTATGGTACCTTTTGCAGTTGCTTTGCAGGTCAGTAGCAACCTGGAGTAGAGACAGCATTTACTATGATGCTGCTCACCGAGGGACTTTGGGACAATGGATCTCATGGCTTCCTATACTGTGGCTGTGGGTGAAGCCTGGCCCAGACTTTCCCCCAACAACACTGCCCTTGCTTATGGGAAAGACAAGTGTCATCTAAATGACATTCAGTTTCACCCTGGCAACAGATAGATGGGACAGAGAGCCAAGTTGTCTGTACTGTACTGGAGATAACCACTCCTTCTTTCTGCCTCCATCAGATTGCCTCCACCAGGGTGGATGGGTCAACCAGGAGTGGGGAAAGACATATTATTTTTGTTAACTCCCTAAAGATTTTATTTATTTTTATACACATACATACATATATATACACACAACATTTGCCAATTTAACATTTTTTGGGTATGCAATTTAGTGGTAATAATTGCATTGATCATGTTGTAGAGCCACCATCCATAACCATTGCCAAACTTCCCATCACCATAAACAGAAACTCACTGCTTCCTAAACAATGGCTTCTGCTTTGCCTCTTCCCCCTGCCCTGGTAAGTACCAATATTTGATCTCTACATATTTGCCTATTCTTGTTATTTCATATAAGTGAAATCATGCAATATTTATCTTTTTATAGTTGACTTATTTCACTGAGTGTAAGGTTTTCAAGTTCATCCATGTTACAGTGTGGATCAGGACTGCGTTTCTCCTCATGGCTTAGTAGTAGGCATTTATTTTTAATATAGAGGGTCTTGTATATTTTGAAACGTGTTGGAAACAACAACATTGAAGGAGGATAAAGAAACACATTAAGAATTGAGGAAAGATTATTTCATTTCTAAATAAAATTCAGTGACATTAATCCTTAGGATCTCCAATTTCTGGAGGTAGGAGAGCAACTGAAGAAGGCAGAGCATAGATGAAATAGCACAGACTCAGGATTCAGATCTAATCCAAACCTCAGTTCTGCCATTTACTAGATTTGTGAGTTTAGACAAGTTGATTAGCTTCTCTGGTACTCAGTTTCTGCTTTGTGAAGTGAAAAACATAGTCTATCTCACAAGGTTGCTGTGAGGACAAAATTAGATAATATGTATATGACTCTGAAAATTGTTCTACATGAAAGTTAGACATTTTTTTTTACTATGGATTCAAGGAAGAAAGAAGTAACTTCCTGGTCTCTTCCATGTTTCTCTCTGGGCATGAGATTAATGCTTATTAGAAAAGTTTCCCCTGAGAGATCAGGAGTAAAATTAGAATAGATTTTGTTCCTCTCATTTTGGAATTGAAACTATCTTCCAGAATAATTGATCTAGGAAAGTATTTAACAGACAGTTAAATAATGAAGAATTATTGGGTGAATTCATCACCAGGGGTGAAGGAACAGTTTTGCTAGTTACAAATTTGGGATGAAGGATCATAGGCAGGCCTTATGCTACAGAAAAAGTTTTGTGGCCACAGCTTCTCCATGGCTTTCACTTCACTTGGAGAGCTGTCTGTTTCCAACATTGGTCTTGCTTGCTCTGAGAGGATGATAGTTCTCAAAAAAGGGCAAAATCTTTCCATTCTGCAATTCAAACTCATGTAAATAACTTCATTTATTTGTATCATCATTTAATCTTTACTTGTCTTTGCTCATTCTAGATTTTTAACTCTTCATGATCAGAAAACTCTGTTTTCATCTTTTGTGCCTAATGTAACAATGCTTGCCATAGTAGATGCTCAGTAAATATTTGTGTAAAAAATGAATAGATGATGTAAAATAAAAATATGCAAATGGATTTGAAATGCAAACAACCTAGGTGGATCAAACAGTTGAGTTATTAGGACACAAATGATGTCAGATTCTGAACTGAGAGAGAGCTTTTCAAATTATTGGGAACTGATCAAGTGGAAAACTACAGGGTAAAGGAATTCTGAAGAGAGAAAAAAAGTGTGATAAAAAGAGAGTAAAGTACAAAAAAAGTAAACAAAGGAAGAAAGAAAGGAAAAGAAGGAAATTTTCCTATTCTCAGCTTCATCTGCTAAAGCTTCTAACCAGGAACTTTTTGAAAACACACAGTGGAAATTACTGAGTAATAACATAGTGATGAATTTAATAATAATTTATTAACACAGAGAAGAAAAGGGACTGAAAGCCTTTCTTAACGCATAGAAAATACATTTAGAATTTCAATAAGTGAGGAAGAACTATTGAGTATTTCAATTTAGCAGTTTATAATCCTCATTAGTAAAGCCATGCACTTTGCAATATAAACATATACTAGTGCTGTTTTGTTAATGTTCATATTTTGTGTATCACAACATTTAAACTTCCTTGGAGATACAGATTGTAAACCAAAGCTTTGAAGTTTCTCAATGCTCCAAATAAATAGTAATAACAGATACAATTTTAAAAAGAGAAAAATTAAAAGACATAGATACATCTTCTAGAAGGCATTAGATTAGGCTGCAGTAGAAAAGAACACTAAAATCTTCATGGCATCATGATAAGGAGGACATTAAGCTCAATTGGTATAACATACGACACAAAAACATTATGAATAGCAGTGAAACACTGTCTGATCTATTACCGGAAAAGTTTATGAATAGCCTTGACACACTGTCCAATACAGTGCCGGGAGATGAGACCATCAGATTGGAGGGTACAAAATTTGACTGACTCCTCAGAGTAGAGATGACCTTAATGATATGGGTAGAGCAAAGCTTTTGGGACCTCCATGAGCTGATGTGGCATGACTCAAAATGAGTAGAAACATATGCAAACATCCATTACTGATTGGAACATGGAATGTATGAAGTATGAATCTAGGAAAGTTGGAAGTTCTCAAAAATGCAATGGAACACATGAAGATTGATATCCTAGGCATTAGTGAGCTGAAATGGACTGTTTTTGGCAATTCTGAATCAGACAGCCATCTGATTGATCTACTATGCTGGGAATGACAAAATGAAGAGGAATGGTGTGGCATTCATCATCACAAAGACTGTTTCCAGATTTGTCCTGAAGTACAACATGGTCAGTGATAAGATAATATCCATATGCCTACAAGGAAAACCAGTTAATATTGCTATTATTCAAATCTATGCACCAACCACCAAAGCCAAAGCTGAGAAAATTGAAGATTTCTACCAACTTCTCTAGTCTGAAATTTACTGAACATGCAATCAAGATGTGTTGATTATCTTTGGTGACTGGAATGCAAAAGCTGGAAACAAAGAAGAGTTACCGGTAGTTTGGAAAATATAGACTTGGTGATAGAAATACTGCTGGAGATCTCATGATAAAATTTTGCAAGATCAACAATGTATTCATTACAAATAAGTTTTTCAACAACATAAGCGATGGCTATACACTTGGACTTCTCCAGATGGAATACACAGGAATCAGATTGACTACATCTGTGTCAAGAGGTGATGAAGAATCTCAACAACTTCAGCCAAAACCAGGCCAGGAGCTGACTGTGGAATAGACCATCAACTGTTCATATGCATGTTCAAGTTGAAGTTAAAGACAATTAAAACAAGTCCATGATAGTCAAAATATGACCTTGACACTATCCCTTCTGAATTTAGAGACCATTTAAAGAATATATTTGATGCATTGAATGCCAATGACTGAAAACCAGTGGAACTGTGAAATTGTGGGATGACATCAAGAATGTCATCCATGAAGAAAGCAAGAAGTCATTAAAAAGACAAGAAAGGAAGAAAGACCAAAATGGATGTCAGAATAGACTCTGAAACTTGTCTTTGAGTGGAGAGTAGCTAAAACAAATGGAAGAAATGACAAGATAAACGAGCTGAACAGAAGATTTCAAAGAGCAGCTGAAGAAGACAAAGTCAATTACTATAATGAAATGTGCAAAGACTTGGAGTTAGAAAACCAAAAAGGAAGAACACGCTTGGGATTTCTCAAGCTGAAAGAACTGAGGAAAAAGTTTAAGCCTCAAGTTGCAATATATTGCCCATGAAAAATTCTATGGGCAATATATTGAATGGGAAGGAACATAAAAAAAGATGGAAGGAATATACAGAGTCACTGTACCAAAAAGAGTTCTTCAATATTCATCCATTTCAGGACATGGCATATGATCAGGGACCAATTGTTTTGAAGGAAGAAGTCGAAGCTGCACTGAAGGAATTGGCAAAGAACAGGCTCCAGGAATTGATGGAATACAACTGAGATGTTTCAACAGACAGATGCTGCACTGGAAGCACTCTATGTACCCATTCCAAAGAAAGGTGATCCCACAGAATGTGGAAATTATCAAACAATATCATTAATATTATGCAAGTAAATCTTACTGAAGATAACTCAGAAATGGTTGCAGCAATACATTGACAGAGAGCTTACAGAAATGCAAGCTGGATTCAGAAGAGGACATTGGAATAAAAGATATCATTGCTGATGTCAGATGGATCTTAGCTGAAAGCAAAGAATGCCAGACAGATGTTTACTTATGTTTTATCGACTATGCAAAAACATTCAATTGCATGGATCATAACAAATTATAGATAACATTGAGAAGAATGAGAATTCCAGAACACTTGATTGTACTCATGAGGAACCTGTACATAGAACAAGAGGCTGTTGTTTGAACAGAGCAAAGGGATACTACATGGTTCAAAATCAAGAAGGGAGTGTGTTAAGGTTGTATCCTTTCACCATACTTACTCAACTTGTATGCTGAGCAAATAACCCAAGAAGCTGCATTATATAAAGAAGAATGTGGCATTAGGATTGGAGGAAGACTCATTAATAATCTGTGATATGCAGATGATGCAACTTTGCTTGCTGAAAGTGAGGATGACTTGAAGCACTTATTGATGAAGATTAAAGACTACAGTCTTCAGTATGGATTACTCCTACATATAAACAAAACAAAAATCCTCAAAGCTGGCTCAAAAAACAGCTTCATGGTGGATGGAGAAAAGATTGAAGTTGTCAAGGACTTCATATTACTTGGTTCTACAATCAACACCAATGGAAGCAGCAGTCAAGACATCAAAAGACCTATTGCATTGGGCAAATCTGCTGCAAAAGACCTCTTTCAAGTGCTGAAGAACAAAGATGTCTCCTTGAAGACTAAGGTACACCTAACCCAAGTCATGATATTTTCAGTCACCTCTTATGCATATGAGAACTGGACAATGAATAAAGAAGACCGAAGAAGAACTGAAGCTTTTGAGTTGTAGCGTTGGCGAAGAATGCTAAGAGTACCGTGGGCTGCTAAAAGGACTAACAAATCTATCCTGAAGGAATTGCAGCTGGAATGCTCCTTAGAAGTGAGAATGACCAGACTTTGTCTCACCTACTTTGGTCATGTTGTCAGAAGGAACCATTCCCTGGAGAAGGATATCATGCTTGAGAAGGTGGAGGGTTAACGAAGAAGGGGAAGACCCTCAACAAGATGGATTGACACAGTGGCTGCAGTGATTGGATCAGGTACAGCAAGGATCGTGAGGCTGGTACAGTACTGGGTAGTGTTTTGTTCTGTTGTGCATAGGGTTGCTATGAGTTGGGGATGACTTGACAGCATCTAACATCAACAACACACAAAAACACTGTTCTACATCCTACTTTGGTGAGCAGCAACTGGGATCTTAAAAGCTTACAGATGGCCATTTAAGATGCAACAAATGGTCTCTCCTCCTCTGGAGCAAACAAGAATGAAGAAAACCAAAGACACATGGAAACAATTAGTCCAAGGGACTAGTGGACCATGTGAATGTCAGCCTACATGACCGTAAGACCAGAAGAAGTAGATGATGAACCAGCTGCGCTGCCACCATCAACCACCCAGAAAGGGATCAGTGTAGGAGATCCTGGACAGAGTGGGAGAGAAATGTGGAACAGAACTCAAAATCATAAGAAAGACTAGGGTTACTGGTCTGCTAGAGAATGGTGAAACCCCATAGTCACCCTATGAACCTGGAATTGAAATCACTCCCATGGCTTCCAGTCAAACAATGTTCCTGTTGTATGTGCCATCGAGTCAGACCCAACTCATAACATAGACAGGTACATATGGTGTACATTCATGCCACGTAGGTACACTCCTTAGAACAATCAACCATGGGTGATCAGAAGGGCAGTATTTGCACAGGGAGATAGCTCAGAGGGCTACAATGCATAGGAAACAAGGACACAAAGAAAAAGTAATCATAGGGAAGAAATGGGTAGAGAGCTGTTACATCATGCGGATTGCAATCAAAGTCATGGAAAAAAAGTGTATGAACTCTTCTATGG
>NW_006921797.1:5571901-5572767 GCF_000298275.1 Orycteropus afer afer
AAAAGAAAAGAAAAGGATAAAAGTCTTCCTGGCTGAAAACAGAAATGAGTTTTTCTTGCTCATACTTCATATCCATTGTGAGTTGACCCAGGGCTTTGTCCATGGTGTCCTCACTTTGACATCAGGCAAATGGAGGGACCACTACCTGGGGACATTACTAGTTGCTGTTGCAGAGAGACAGAGAGTGTGATAATTTATATATTGGTTCCTTAACGTTTCCATATGAGGGGACACATGCCACATACACTTTTATTCACCAAAACAAAATCACAGGCCATATTTAAAGTGAGGAAGTAAAAGTCTGCCAAGTTCTTGGGAAGAAAGGTAGAAACATTTGATAAGTGAAGTTAATTACAATTAATTTATATAGGCAGATAAATAGACAAATAGACATACAGGTAGATAGCTGCTGTCTAGTCAACCCCAAGTCATGATGATCTTATTTAGAACAAAAGAAAACATTGCTCCATCCCAAGTCACCCTCATGATGGGCAAATTTGAGTCTTCGTTGTGACTATTGTACCAATCCATCTCACTGAGGATTTCCCTCACTCTCACTGGCCCTCTATTTCATCAGGATGCTCTCTAGTTCAACAGGATGCCCTCCTCCAACAATTGATGTCCCTGATGACATGTCCAAAGCAAATGAGTCAGGCAAGGTTCTATGGTCCATAAGGCATATACTGGCTAATTTTCATAAGTCGATCACCAGTCCTTTCTTCCTAGTCTGTCTTAGTCTGGAAACTTCACTTAAACCTGTCCACCATGGTTGACCCTGCTAGTTTTTGATTGAGAGTCTGCAATACTCGATTAACTGACTTTCTAGAATAAGAGACTAGAGTGAATAATGGGGAAAGAAAAAAAAA
>NW_006921797.1:5573504-5574561 GCF_000298275.1 Orycteropus afer afer
TTCTGAAGGGTGAAGAGATACAGATACTGAACACTGTGAGGGGATGACAGCTAGAATAACAGAATGAATCTAAATAGTTAAGAATACAGATATCAGCAGAATCACAATTGACGTATTTATACAAATATTGGACAGAAAGTTTCTAAGTTTGAAAAGGCAGTTTCTATGGTACTTTTTTTGTCCAAGGAAGAAATGTGAGCAATAAGAGGCATTGTTCAAGGAGATGGGCCAGAGCTGTGATAATGACTTTGGCACCAGACCATTTTTTCATCTGTGACATTTATCATGAAGCAATATTCAGGATCTTGATTGGAGGCTCATGCTGTGAAATACAATGAATGTAATATCTAGAAAACAAGGGAGAACAGATGTAGCTGGGTTGTATAATCCAGCGTGACACTCATTATCCTTATGAAAGGAGTAACTATCAAGCTTGAAAGATGGAAAATAGATGCAGCCAAGATGGTCAGAATTCTGCCTGGGTTTTAAAAGATGCTTGTAATTTCTGTACCTGGGAACAGTGATTATGAAGTAGATTGTCATTATGACAGTTCTTGTAGCATGCAAGCATCCCTTATAACAGGCTGTCCGTGTAGCCTGACTTTTTCCTCTGTGGAGATGTTTAATTTTGCTCAAATGATATTTCATGGGCAACAAACAAAGAAATGTTAGGGCAGAATGAGGTGGTCAGAAAATGTTTTTCCATAGATACAGACTCTTGTTTTCATTACCTTACTTCGGAGATTAAAGTATTATGCATAAATGAGAAAGGAAGAATGGAAGACTTTTGCAAAATAATGTGTCATTATTTTCAATGTATTTATACTTTTTGATAACTTACCTTTCTTCTTTTTTTTTTTTTTTTTGACTATTGTTAGGTTGGGAGCTCTGGTAGCATAGTGGCTAAAGCACTTGACTGCTAACCAGAAGCCTGGAGGTTCAAACCCACCAGCCACTCCTCGGAAGGAAGGTTGGGCAATCCTTCTTCCGTAGTGATGTTGTTGTTGTTGTTATGTGCCGTCGAGTCAGCCCTGACTCATAGCGACCCCTCCTTGGG
>NW_006921797.1:5574776-5588828 GCF_000298275.1 Orycteropus afer afer
GGCACATAACAACAACAACAACAATTGTTAGGTTGGGATGATTGAAATAAGCTGCTGAATTGCATGTTGGTGTAATGGTTCCATTTCTAAGTTCTAGAACCCTTTGCTCTTTGAGTTGATGAAACCTTTTGTGGTATTTTAATATAAAAGAGTAATTTTGTTTCTCTCTGCAAAATACTTTTGTTATGAAAAATTACAAGTGTTTGGGGCTTCCTTTTTTGGCCACTGCTACAGGAGTTAGATTCTTGAGAGTGCATTCCAAATACTGACTGAAGGGAAAGCAGTTTCTAAATCATATCCTTAGTTACAACCCCATTTAACAAAAGAATCCTTAATGCTTTATTCCCTTGAGAAGAAATCTTTAATCTTTTACAGATATTCAAAATTAGGTTCTCCTTTGTTTTCCTGATGGAATATTGTGACTCTCCTTCATTATAAATGCTTATTTAAATCTCTTTTCAGATGTATATTTACCTTGTTTGCAGTAATACCCTTATTTGCAATGTGCATATTTGACTTCTTGTCAAAAGCACATTTGACCTCAAGTACCGTTACTCTTATTTTCAAACTGAATATTTGCATCACTTCTCAAATTAATATTTCTAGCTTTTTGAAATTTGTTTACATTTGAGTATAATAAACTTCATCCTCTTTGGATCTAAAAATCACTCTTGAAAAGCTGTAGGATAGGATAGTCTTGGGACATGCTTACGCATAAAATAAAACACGCAAAATAATGTGTGTTTGAGATGGGAAACTGACCTGATTTCTAGCTGGTAGCTGCTTCTCATTTCTTCTTGCGTGACGATTTTTAATTAAATGGCAAAACTCCTATTTTACAAAATTTTACGTCTGTGGCCCTATTTCTGAAAAGCACATCAAATACCAGCTCTAGGCCTGAACTCAAAAGAGCCCCAGTGGTGTAATTGTTAAGCGCTCAACTGCTAACTGAAAGTTTGCCCTCAGTTCAAACCACCAGTGGCTCTGCAGGAGAAAAGACCTGGTGATCTGCTCCCATAAAGATTACAGCTTAGAAACCCTATGGGGCAGTTCTACTCAGTCACATGGGGTCACTACGAGTTGAAATTCACTTGACAGCACACAGCAACTGTCCTGCATTGAACTTCCATCTTAAATGCTGTTCTGTTTTTCCATCAAGTGCTGGACTAGACAGACACATTCAATTCGTTTTTACCCTCCTTAAACTTTAGAGGAATTGCAGACTAGTGGCTTTTGAACTATATCCACATGTATATGTGTTCTACTTGCCTTCACAATTTAAAAAATAAACATTTGAATAATTTTAGATGGGTGTACATTGTTGACTTCTCAAATTCCCTCATTTCCTATTGTCTTTCACAAGGTCTACATTTAAATTCCTGGCCTGGTATCTGTAGAATTTGGATTTATAATGCTCTGTATGGAATAACCCACGGCAGCCATCTTTCTGAATTCTAAGCCCTGTGCTCTTTAAAATATGCCAACCATCTCTTTGGGGAAGATTTTTCTGCTTGCCCCTCTAACTTCGTTTGTTGCTCTGTTGCCCTTTCACATATACTTCATTGAGCACCCCATGCCTATCTTGATATAGAAGTTGTCTTCTCCTATACAGTAGCATTGGTTTGCCATATCACTTTCCAGAGTCAATACAGCCCAAACAAGGAGCACTATTCTTCCAAATCAAACCTCACTTAGTTTTCCCAGTTAAATGCATCCAGAAGAGGCGGAACAGGTGGCTGCCAGTTAGACTCCTAACTATTATTAAACTCTGAGAAGTAGAAACAATTTAATGTCTGACTTAATTGAGACTCATGGCAACCCCATGTGTGTCAAAGTAGAATTGTGCTCTATGAGGGTTGTCGATGACTGATTTTTCAGAAGTAGATTGTCAGGCTCTTCTTTTGAAGCACCTCTGGGTGGACTCATACATCCAATCTTTTGTGAGAAGCCTAGCAATTTAATCATTTACACCATTCAAGTACTCTCATGAGACATACAAAACCCTATAAATAAATTTTAACCTTTTTATTTGGACAAAATCTGACATAGCGGCCCCTTCTTTGGTTTCCGAGGTGGTATCACTATGGAGGGAGATCTGGTGGCATAGTGCCTAAGGCATTTGACTGCTAACCAGAAGGCTGGTGGTTCAAATGCGTCAAGTACTCCTTGGAAGCAAGGTTGGGCAATCTACTTCCGCAGTGAAGGTTTTTGTTTTTGATCACTATGGAAGTAGATTGCTCGATCAGCCTTCCAAGGAGTGGCTGGTGGGTTTGAACCACCAGCCTTTTGGTTAGCAGTCAAATGCCTTAGGCACTATGCTATCAGAGCTCCCTGACATAATTCTAGACTTAGGAAAAAAAAAAAAAAGTTTTTGTATGCTCAGCTTTCTCTAATGATAGCAACTTATATAATCATAATGATGTTGTTGTTATGTGCCATTGAATCAGATCCAACTCATAGTGACCCCTCCTTGAGTTTCCGAGGCAGTATCACTATGGAAGTAAATTGCCCAACCTTCCTTCCAAGGAGTGGCTGGTGGGTTTGAACTGCCAGCCTTCTGGTTAGCAGTCAAGTGCCTTAGGCATTACACTACCAGAACTCCTATATAATCATAATAGAATTATCAAAATCAGGAACTTAACATGCAATGGCTGAAAATAGCAAATTCCTCAGTAGTGTACACAGCCTTTTGGCACCTATGGGTTGCCCTAACAGACTATGGAGATAATCTTTTTCTTCTCTTTCATAGCTCTGGTCTCACTAATTTCTGCTGTTTCTAATTTAGGCTCCAGACCAGTATGAGAGGTGCCTTTGGAAAATCCAAGGGTACAGTGGCCAGAGTCCACATTGGCTAAGTCATCATGTCTATTCACACCAAGCTTCAAAACAAGGAACATGTGACCAACGCATGGTGCAGGGCCAAGTTGAAGTTCCCTAGGTGCCAGAAGATCCATATCTCTAAGAAGCAGGGCTTTACGAAGTTTGATGCTGATGAGTCTCAAGACATGGTGTCTGAGAAGTACTTCATCTCAGATGGTTGTGGAGTCAAATATATCCCCAATCATGGCCCCTTGGAGAAGTGGTGGGCCCTGCATTCATGAAGGGCTTGGTAGCACTGTCCTGTGTGACCTGTGACTGCCAATAAATTGAACTTCCTCTCTCGGGAGAAAAAAAAAACATCAGGAACTTAATATTGTTGTTGTTGTTATTAGGTGCTGTCAAGTTGCTTCTGACTCATAGTGATCCTATGCACAACAGAATGAAACACTGCTGGGTCCCATGCCAACTCTACTATCCTTGTTATACTTGAGCCCATCCTGGCAGCCACTGTGTCAGTCCATCTTGTTGAGGGCCTTCCTTTCCTTTGTTGACACCTTCCTTACCAAGCATGGCAGCCTTCTCCAGATAATGGTCCCTTCTGACAACATGACCAAAGTAGGTTGGATGAAGTCTGGCCGTTCTCACCTACAAGGAGCATTCCATCTGCACTTCATCCAGGACAGATCTGTTAGATCTTTTAGCAGTCCATGGTACTCTCAACATTCTTCATCAGAACCACAACTCAAAAGCATCAACTCCTCTTCGGTCCTCCTTATTCATTGCCCAGCTTTCACATGCATATGATGCTACTGAAAATACCATGGCTTGTATCAGGTGCACCTTAGTCCTCAAGGAGATATCTTTGCTCTTCAGCACTTGAAAAAGGTCCAATTTGCCCAGTGCTATATGTCATCTGTTGTCCTGACTGCTGGTTCCATTGGCATCAATTATAGAACCAAGGAATGTGAAGTCTTTGACAACTTCAATCTTTTCTCCATTTATTGTAATGTTGCTTGTAGGTCTAGTTGTGAGGATTTTTGTTTTCTTTATATTGAGAGCAATCCTACTGCAGACTGTATTCTTTAATCTTCATCAGTAAGCACTTAAAGTCATCCTCAATTTCAGCAAGCAAAGTTCTGTCATCAGCATATCGCAGGTTGTTAATGATTCTTCCTTCAATCTTGATGACATTTCTTCTTCATATAGTCCAGCTTCTTGGATTATTTGCTCAGCATAAAAATTAAATGTTATTGTTGCTGTTATGTGTCGTCAAGTTGGCCCTGACTCATAGCAACCCCTCTGTGGGTTGCTGAGGCAGTATCACTATGGACGTAGATTGCCCAACTTTCCTTCCAAGGAGTGGTTGGTGGGTTTGAACTGCCGGCCTTCTGGTTAGCAGTCAAGTGCTTTAGGCACTATGCTACCAGAGTGCCTATAAATTAAATAAGTATGGTGAAAGGATACAACCCTGACACACTCCCTTCTTGATTTTAAACCATGCAGTGTCCCCTTGTTCTGTTCGAATGACAGCCTCTTGGTCTATGCACAGGTTCTTCATGAGTACAATTAAGTACTGGAATTCCCATTTTTCTCAGTGTTACACATAATTTGTTATGATCCACACAATCAAATTCTTTTCATAGTCAATGCAACATAAGTAAACATCTTTCTGGTATTCTTTGCTTTGAGCCAAGATCCATCTGACAGCAGCTATGATATCCCTTGTTCCACATCCTCTTCTGAATCCAGCTTGCATTTCTGGAAGTTCTCAGTCAATATATTACTGCAACCTTTTTTGAATTATCTTCAGTAAGATTTTACTTGCATGTGATATTAATGATATTGTTCTATAATTTCCACATTCTGTGGGATCATCTTTCTTTGGAATGGGTACAAATATGTATCTCTTCCAGTCAGTTGGCCAGATAGCTGTCTTCCAAATCTCTTGGCATAACCAAGTGAGTGCCTCCAGTGGGGCATCCATTTGTTGAAACATCTCAACTGGTATTCTGTCAATTCCTAGTACCTTGTTCTTTGCCAGTTCCCTCAGTGCAGCTTCAACCTCTTCCTTCAATACCACTGGTTCTTGATCATACACCACCTTCTGAAATGGATGAAGATTGACCAGTTCTTTTTGGTACAATGACTCTGTGTATTCCTTCCATCTTCTTTTGATGATTCCTGCATCATTCAATGTTTTGCCCATAGAATCTTTCAGTATTGCAACACAAGGCTTATATATTTTCCTTAGTTCTTTCAGCTTGAGAAATGCCAAGCATATTCTTCCCTTTTGGTTTTCTAACTCCAAGTCTATGCACATTTTGTTATAGTAATTGACTTTGCTTGAGCTGCTCTTTGTAATCTGTTTAGCTCATTTATCTTGTCATTTCTTCCATTTGCTTTAGCTACTCTCCAATCAAGGGCAATTTTCAGAGTCTGTTCTGACATCCATTTTGTTTTTTCCTTCCTTTCTAATCTTTTTAATACCCTTGCTTTCTTCATGGATGATGTTTTTGATGTCATCCCATAATTCTTCTGGTTTTCATTCATTGGTATTCAATGCATTAAATCTATTCTTTAGATAGTCTCTAAATTCAGGATGGATATATTCAAGGTCATATTATGGCTCTTGTGGATTTGTTTTAATTGTCTTCGACTTCAAGTTAAATTTGCATATGAGCAGTTCATGGACTGTTCCACACTCAGTTCCTGGCCTTGTTTTGGCTAAAGATACTGAGCTTTTCCATTGCCTCCAACCACAGATGTAGTGAATCTGAGTCCTGTGTACTCCATCTGGTGATGTACATGTATATAGCTGCTGTTTGTGTTATTGAAAAAAGGTGTTTGCAATGAATAAGTCATTGGTCTTGCAAAATTCTATCATGCGGTCTCCAGTGTTATTTCTATTACCAAGGCCAAATTTTCAAACTACCAGTAATTCTTCTTTGTTTCCAACTTTTGCATTCTAGTAACCAGTGATAATTAACACATCTTGATTGCATGTTTGGTCAATTTCAGACTGCAGAAGTTGATAAAAATCTTCAATTTCGTCATCTTTGGGTTTGGTGGTTGGTGAGTAAATTTGAATAATCATAACTGGGCTTCTTTGTAGTCATATGGATATCATCCTATCACTGACAGCATTGTACTTCAGGACAGATCTTGAAACGTTCTTTGTGATGATGAATGCCATACCATTCTTCTTCAAACTGTTATTCCTGGCATAATAGATCATATGGTCGTCTGACTCAAAATGACCAAAACCAGTCCATTTCAGCTCACTAATGCCTTGGATGTCAATCGTTATGCATTTCATTTAATTTTTGACAACTTCCAATTTTCCTAGATTCATACTTTGTACATTCCATGTTCCAATTATTAATGGATGTTTTCAGCTGTTTCTCCTCAAATTGAGTTGTGCCACATCAGCAAATGGAGGCCTCAAAAGCTTTCCTTTATCCATATCATTAAGGTTAGTTCTACTCTGATGATGCAGCTCTTTCCCACTCATATTTTGAGTGCCTTCTGACCTTAGGGGCTGCACTGTATTGGACAGTGTTTCAGGGCTATTCATAAAGTAGCCCAGTAATACATCTGACAGGGTTTCTCTGCTATTCATAAGGTTTTCTCTGGCCAATTTTTTGAGAAGTGGATGGACTCTTCATTCTTTCTAGTCTGTTTCAATCTGTAAACTATATTGAAACCTGTGCACCATGAGGAACTCTGCTGGCATTTGAGATGCTGGTGGCACAGCCTCAAGCCTCACAGCAACACGCCACCACAGTACGACAAACTGACAGACAAGTTTGTCTTTCTTAGATGTTCAACACCTCTCCACCCTCTTCTTACCTGATTCCGTTGCTCTATTGTCCCTGGCTTTTTCCTCCCTTGCTGCCTCCTGGGTGTGTGGCCTGTCTCCCTCCCCTTACCTGTGTTCCCATGGTTCTGTCTCAGTCCTGGCTCCTCCCTTGCCTCCCACATCTGGGTGCCTGGCCTGTCTGCCCAGCCTTACCTGCATTCCTGTGGCTCTCAACTTAACATTAATACAACAGTATTAACTAAACTAAGGATCTAATTTCATTTTTATCAGTTTTTCCCTTTGTTTTAGGATCCAATCCTGCTTCCTTAATCTCATTCAAATCTGTATAAATTTCTCATTCTTTCTTGTCTTTCATGATCTTGATAATTTTGAAGAGTACTACTAGTCAGCTATTTTCTAGGTCTCTCAATTTGGGGTTAAAGAGCTTTGGTGGTGTAGTGGATAAGGCATTGTTTCCATTCAAATTTTTGCCTATTAGAGAATATTTAGGAGCTCTGGTAGCATAGTTCCTAAGGCATTTGACTACTAACCAGAAGGCTGGTGGTTCAAACCCACCAGTCACTCCTTGGAAGGAAGATTGGGCAATCTACTTCCATAGTGATACTGCCTCGGAAACCCAAGGAAGGGTTGTTGTGAGTCGGGTTCCACTTGAGGGCAGTGAGGTTTTTTTTTTTTTTTTGGTTTTAGAGAATATTTGGAAACCAAGATCTGACCACTGGCTGTGCTCACTGCTACTAGGCTGGCATTCCCCTAATGTCAGAAAACTTTTTGTTATGATAAAAAATATCCTTAATTTCTATTTTTTTGAGTGCTTTTTTTAAATTCATAAATAGGTGTTCAATTTTGTCTAAAGCTTTTCAGCATTTATGGAAATAAGCATATTAACATGACTTTTCCCATAGATTATTAATATATATGGATTACATCTCAATATAAAGAAAACAAAAATCCTCACTACTGGACCAATAAGCAGCGTCATGATAGATAAAGTTTGAAGCTGTCAAATGCTTAATATTACTTGGTTCAACAATCAAAGCCAGTGGAAGCAGAAGTCAAGACATCAAAAGATGTATCACATTGGGCAAATCTGTTGCAAAAGACCTCTTTCAAACACTGAAGAGCAAAGATATCTCCTTGAAGACTAAGATGCACCTGTCCCAAGCTATAGTATTTTCAATCACCTCATATGCATGTGAGAGCTGGACAATGTGAATTAGGAAGACTGAAGAAGAGTTGATGCTTTTGAGTTGTGGTGTTGGCAAAGAATGCTGAAAGTACTGTGGACTGCTCAAAGAACAAATCTGTCCTGGAAGAACTGCAGCTGGAATGCTTGTTGGAAGCAAGAATGACCAGACTTTGTTTTGCTTACTTTGGTCATGTTGTCAGAATGGACCATTCTCTGGAGAAGGATGTCATGCTTGGTAAAGTGGAGGGTCTATGAAAGAGGGGAAGACCCTCAATAAAATGGATTGATCAAGTGGCTGCAGTGATGGATTCAGGTATAGTAAGGATTGTGAATCTTGGATAGGACCGGGCATTGTTTTGTTCTGTTGTATGTAAGGTCACTATGATTCAGAGACAACTTGATGGCACATAACAACAACAACAACAAAGATTATTAATATTGTTTATTATATTAATGGATTTTATTATATTTAACTAATCTTGTATTCCTGAAATAAATCCCAATTGGTCACATTGTATTTTCAATGTCATGTTTGAATCTTCTTGCTAATATTTTATTTAGTATTTTTGCACTGATATGCAGGAGTAATATTAGTTTGTAGTTTTATCTATTTATTCTCCTTTATTTGGTTTTTAGTATGAGTATTATATTTGCTTCATAAAAAGAATTAAGGAGGTTTTGTTCCTTTGCAATGCTTTGGGACTAGAGGGATTTCAAAAGGTTTGATAGAATTCCCCTGTAAAACCATCAAAGGCTGTTCCTTTTTTTTTTGTGGGGTGGATCCTTAATTACTTATTTATTTTATGAAAATTAGTCTTTTAAACTTGGTAATTAAAAGCAAGTCAATGTTGGTAATCTTAATTTCTCTATGAAATTATCTTCTTCACCTAGGTTTTTAAATGAGGTAATATGTCTATTTGATGGAGCTCACTGCTGCTTTTTTGTAACCTAATATATGACCAAGTTTTATGTATTGACTGTGACTGCTTGAGAAGAATGTGTAGTCTTCATTATACAGGTATAGAATTCAATATTTATCCTTAAGATCTGCTCTATTGTTTATGTTGTTTAAATATCATACCTCCTCATTCATTTTTTGCCCCTTTGATCTATTTTGTACTAAGAATAGTGCATTAAAGTCTTCTAATATATTAAAATATCTTATTAGTGTGTTTCTATATGTAGCTCTTTGCTTCTGTGTTTTAAAAGTAAGATTCCTGGTGGTGAATTCCTTAAGTACTTGGCTGCTAGCTGAAAGATTCTTCAAACCCACCAACCAATCTGTGGGAGAAAAATGTGGAAGTCTGCTCTGTAAAGATTTACAGACTTGGAAGCCCTAAGGGGAAGTTACTCTGTCCTACAGGGTCTTTATTAGTCAGAATCGACTCAATGGCAATAGTTTTAGTTTGGTAAAGCAATTCCCGTTATTTGCAGTAGTTATACTCTATAAAGGCACTGTGATCATTGAATTAGTGAATATTAAGCCATTGCTCCTAGGATTGGGTGCTTGAGACTCTTTGGTCACACATTTTTATCAACTGATCAATATATAATCTTGTTTTATGTGTGTTTCAGTTTGAAGGCACCTTATTTAATGTATGTTTACTATAAGTAATTAATTATATATGATACTTCTTTTATAACAAAACACAAGCCAAGAAGAGTTTAACCTTTTTTTTGACCCTGCATAACATGATCATAAATGTGTTTTGGTTTTCAGCCTCACAACAATACTGTCCATTGCACTTTTTTTCTTCGTTTGCTATCTCATAAATCTACACATTTAGTCCCTTTCCCATAATTTCATCACACACTATACATGTTATTTTACCACTTTCTGGAACAGCCTCATGTAGAAGTTAACAAATTTCCTCTTCCTTTTTCTGGATGCACCATATTATTGATTCATCAATATCAAACTCATGGCCAATAGCATTATAACTGGTGCCAGATATATTTTCCCTCTAACCTCCTTGCACTTAGGAACAATAGAAAGTACTTCATCACTATACTTGGAGGCCATTTGAAACAGCAAAATTGCTAACAAAGTACAAAAAAAAAGTAGCAATAAGTAAACAGCAAATAGGACACTTGTTTACAGGATAAGAGCTGAAATAAGAAGACAGAAAGTCACCTTATTTGACCTCTGCTAGCAACATGTGCAGTGGGTTAGTCAAATTTTTCACCACTCTATATATGTCCATGAATGACTGAAAGTGCCACAAGTATTGATTTTGGTGTTACAAATAAATTTTAGTGAGCAGGCTAATTTGAAATACAGAATCCATGAATAATGAGAATTGACTGAATATCTTCAATAAAAATTTTGTGTCACTCTGTGTTGTTATTTGAGTGGAGGATTGGGTGAAAAGGGAAGAATAATAACATGAGCAGGAAACTGACATGAATCTCTAGCAGAGTCCTTTGATCTAATATAATTTTTTACTTATGGAATCACACATAGTAGTTGACCTTACAACGTCAGAAAAAAATATCACAACTTGAATCTCTTATCTCATTTCTCTTCATGTCATTCTCATGCTTATAATGGGTGATAAACTTTTTCAAGATTTCTCACTGGTTAGGAGAGACACATCCTTGAGCAAATGCTTTCTGAAGCACATAACTAAGCAAACAATTGCCTTCTTCTTCAGCTGTTCACCCTACCCATCTTGCCTATAGTCCACACTCAATATGAGATTTAGAATCCTTTTACCTATCCAGCCAGAGGTTATGCCTTGTGGTCCTGATCTTATTTTAGCTATGGGATGAATTAAAGAACAAAGAAAGCAGAAGCTGACATCTCCATCTTGTCTGCTTCCCTTGGGTAACCAAGTCATACTTGGTGCACTGAATTAGCAACACATATAAACAGATATTGGACACTTCCCAATTATTCTCTGTGATGACTTATTTTACAATGACTTCATTTTTACCTGCTTATCCATTCTCTGGTGGCACAGTGCCTATGGCATGTGACTGCTATCTAGAAGGCTGGCGGTTCAAACCCACCAACCACTCCTCAGAAGGAAGATTGGGCAATCTACTTACATGGTGATACCACCTCAGAAACCCAAGGAGGGGTCACTGTGAGTTGGATCTGACTCCATGGCCGTGAGTTTTGCTTTTAGTTCTTCTCAACACTGACTTTGTGACTTATTTTCTTCTCATAGGGCCAACTAACCTTTTGGTTTACTTCTAAACCCATTGACCTCTCTTATTGATTACAAATTGAATTTCTGTGCATCTCCTGGCCTTTCTAGTGAGAATGAGACTATCTGCATCCCCACTACTTAACTCCTAGGGCTGACAAATGAGGCTACCTGTGTCATTAAGACTTAGTTATTGACTCCTGGAAATATTTTGTCCAAGTAAATACGACTGTAAATCAATACCTAACTTCACTATTTAGTTCAGGATATTTCTGTAAACTATTTTTTCCAGACAAATAATTTGCTTATCTGGGTAAATAGCTTTCCTATCTGGACAACAGAAAGTACATATGGCCAAATAGCTTGCTTATCAAACAACAACTTATTTATCAAGACTTTCTTCTAGATACTTATTTTACTCTGTTCTCCAAGTCTAACCTATAAATTGTACCTAATCCCTGTCAGTTATGTGCCTTGAAAGATCTGCCTTAAATCTTTTGAGCACAGGGTTCAAGATCTATAAATATTCTTCCCAGACCACCTACTTCTGAGACACTATCAAAACTCTATCAAGATATTGTTACTGAAATAGTTCCAATCAATAGTGTTCTTCAACCAACAGGTTTTCAGGGGAATCAACAGGTCACACTAGAAAAATGGATCATGTGATCCAGTCTAGCCATATTGATATTGCACATTAAGTTAAGTCTCAAGTAATTGTTTTGGAGTAAATATAGTAATATTTTCCCTCTTGTGTGTGGAATGAATGGAAGAAAGGATGTAATTGTTTTTATTCAAAACAATTCATATATAGGCTAATAGCTCTGAATTGGTAGTGAAGGGATAAGGAGGGAAGTTGGTTTGCAGAGCTCCCTGTAGGTGGTTCCAAATTGTACCTCCATGAAGCTTCCAGAAATCTGTCCCCCTACTCCTCCTACTCCAGTCAGAAGTGAGCAGCATCAGTCTAGGCAGAGCCTAGTCCATTGACTTGACTACCTAAGAAGATGAAAGAAGAGTGGAGACCATTATCTATTTATTAAAGACTAAATACTTGTCTTGGGAGCTCTGGTAGCATAGTGCCTAAGGCATTTGACTGCTAACCAGAAGGCTGGAAGTTCAAACAACCAGCAACTCCTCAGAAGGAAGGTTGGGCAATCTACTTCCATAGAAATACCACCTCGGAAACCCAAGGAAGGATCACTATGAGTTGGGTCCGACTTGATGGCACATAACAACAACAACAACAAATACACGTCTTGAACATGTAAATATTTAAGGCAAAAATATCAGAGTAGGTGCATTATTCAATATTTGCCTTCTTTTTCCACTCAATTTAATCATTAGAAATAATTAATGCTTTTCCTTGACCTTCTATAGATTTATTTTTACACAGATGGAACAAAGTAGATTTGGCTACAGCCCCAAAAGAGCTCACAATTATGCCAGAGAAATCTGAGTAAGATAAGACTTATACAAATCAATTCTCAGTTATTTTGGAAATGTTTGTAGTAGAGATTTGGCATAAGACTTTCTTCCTTTTGTGTTTCCACATGGGAACTGGTACTGCTTTATAAAATACTCACCAAAAACTTTGTTCAGAAATGTTTCTTTCTGCCCAGTGGGGGAGTTCTTATTTTTCCTACCTGATAAGAAAATACTATTATCATAAAATAAATATTGAACATCTTGATAGAAGAGGTAAGAGACAAGTGAGTGACTGGAGAGGAGTGGGATGATGAAGGAGAAGGTACAGAAAAATCTAAACCATATGTCCAGCCTTCATTACTGTTTAAGGGATGTTATGCATAACAATTCTTAACAACACCCTCTCCTGTTCTCACTGGCATTTCATGATGAGGATTTATCTTCTTAATATAGTCTCTGTGTTCTCTTTCATGGTTCCATTGTCACAGTTGATTTTTCCTCTGGTCTTATTTGCTGCCACAATTTCTCATAGCTCTTGTATGTTTTGTTTGTGATATTTAGTCTTCTAAGGTTAATGTTCAAATCTGTGTTGCACAAAATTTGCAGCTGTTCATTTATTTACTTTTATTCCCAAGACATTTAAAAATTTTTAGTTTTAATATTTATTTTAATATTCTGCTCAGCAGAGTTAGAGAGATGGCTCAAATTATATCACGGAAGAATTCTGTCTGGGATTTAATAAATTGTTGAAGGAAAAAGTTGATACTATTCTTTGTATGAAATAAAATCAAGACTGGAAACATGGTTTCACTGCTATGTTGTTATTCAATTATACTTCTGTCTTATTTACACTTTTTCTCAAGACCTAAGTCCACAGATGAATCAGATAGAATTATTTTAGATTTCATGTAGTAATTACTTAATATGGTTATATTACTTGAACTGAATAAATAAGAAAAGCTATACAAACACTAGGATCTTAGTGAATCAAAATTCATTAAAAGTTGTTAGACTGACAGAAATATGCTTTGTTAAAAGTAAATTCTGTATGAAATAGGGGTATGAACCACTATTCTTTTTAAAAGCCACCTTGGGGGCCTAGTAGTTTTTGGTAGGTTTCTTCCAATCTAAATATATATAATAAAATATAGGAGGGGGTTGTTAGACTCTGTACTTCATAATGTTCTATCAGAATATTATTTGACTTCTCTCTCACACACTAAATCCAGTCTATCAGCAAATACTGTTAGCTCTATTAAAAAGATATCCTCAATCTTTTCCTCACCTCTACCATTCTCACTGTACTCCAAGCCATTCCATTCAGGCTATTGCAATGGCTTCTTAACAGACCTGCCTGCTTTTGCTCTGGACTATTTATTTTCCACACAGTAACCAGAGTAATCCCTTTAAAATGAAAGTAGTATCATGTCACTACTCTGCTCAAAACTTGCCAATGGCTTCCCTTTGGACAAAAAAAAAAACATTCAAAGCCTTTTTCTGCTATGACCCAAAAGGCGCCTGTAATCTCACACCTGGCTACATTCCTGATCTCATCGCTTAAAACTCTCTGCTTGTCCACTCCGCTCCAGCCTTGCTGTCCCCATTGTTTGTCCTTGAACACAAGTATTCTGCTTCACCCTTTGTTGTTG
>NW_006921797.1:5589663-5591142 GCF_000298275.1 Orycteropus afer afer
TTTACAGAATCAGACTGCCACATCTTTCTCCCATAGAGTGGGTGGTTGGTTTGAACCATTGGCCTTTTGGTTAGCAGCCAAGTGGTTTAGCCACTGTGCCACTAGGGCTCTTTGCCCAGCCTATAGTTATGTAATAAATATTGATAAATAAACAACAGAGGGACTGTAGTAAATTGTGCACAGCTCTTAAAACTTCTACCTGAAAGTTACACATGCCACTACTGCTGGCCTTTCATTGGAAAAACAAATCATGTGACCAGAACTAACCTGAGGACCAAAACATAAAACAACTTGAGGACCCACAAGTGAATAAATAACAACAGGATTAGCTGTTGTTGTTGTCATTAGCTGCTGTTGTGCCAACCCTTGACTTGTGACGACCTCAAGCACAATGTGAAGAAACATTGTCCCATCCTGCACCATCACCATAATGGGTTGCAGATTGGACTGTTTTGATCCATAAGGTCTGATTTTGGGAAGTAAATCACCAGCCCTTTCTTTCTAGTCCATCTTAATCTGGAAGATCTGTTGAAACCTGTTGAGCATCATAGTAACATGCAGTCTGACACTAACACAAGTGATGGCTGCACATGAGGTGCCCATGAAAAACCCACCACTATTGAGTGATTCCAACTCTTAGTGAGCATTTAGAAAGGAGTAGAACTACCCTATAGTGTTTCCAAAGCTGTAAATCTTTATGAAGCAGTCTCCACATTTTTCTCCCACAGAGCAGCTGGTCTGGTGGGTTTGAACCACTGATCTTTTGTTTAGCAGCCACTGCACCACCAGAGCTCCTTCACATGAAGTGTTTTTCCAGGAAATCAAACCTGAGTGAACAGCATGGAAAAGGAGAATTTTGCCATTGTACCATCAATGCCTCATAAATAGTTAACTAAGAAAGAACATATGCCCACACTGAGTCTCTGAAATGACTAAAAGATAGAATGTACTATGCATATTTACCAACAATGGGTTAAAATGGCTGTAGGGTGTTTGAGTTCTTTATTCCCTCTCACTTGGTAATAGCTCTTAATCAGTGGTTTTGTCTGGACTGTAGGAGCTTTTCATGGACCTCTTAACAGCCATGTCACTAAGCACTAGCTCTTGCTTATGTTTTTGTAGTAAGCAGTCTTTCCTTCTAACTCTAGGAATATTGACATGGTGTTAAATCTTATTTTCTCTCCAGTCTAAGCTTACTTTATTTTGTAAATGTTAGTATTAATCTATTCTTGGAAACCCAAGGAAGGGTGGTTATGTGTTGGATTCGACTCGTTGGTAGTGAGTTTTATTTTTTTAGTGGTGGTGTTATCTTCTCTACTTGGAAAATAAACATCCCCCCCATTTGTTGTGGTGCTGATATTTTCTTTTCTTTGTTTCTTTTTTTTTTAATTTTATTTTATTTATTGTGATTTGGGTGAAGATTTACAGAGCAAATTCACTTTCCATACAGCAGTTCACATATACTTTGTCTCATGTCAT
>NW_006921797.1:5594322-5597157 GCF_000298275.1 Orycteropus afer afer
TATCTTCACAGAAATTCTTCTGCTGGTTGAGGTTTAGTCTACTTCTGTATCCTTCCCTTCAAGGCTCAGGGGTCTAAAATTATCTTCTGTGTCTGTGTCAATTGGTTTCCCTTTTCTTTGTTGAAGAGGGTCTGTGCAGTCCTTCTGCCTAGTCCACCATCTTGCCGGAACTCCTATTTAGCCTTTCTTGCAAGAAAGGAGCTCTGGTGGTGCAGAGCCTAAGGCATTTGACTGCTAACCAGAAGGGTGACAGTTCAAACGTATTTTTTTCTTTTTAGAGTAGTATTTGTTTTGAGTTTTTTATTGTTACATTACAAAATACGTGATATTTTAGAAAATTTGGAAAACCTAGATATGTATTTCAAACATCAACTATTATCTTTGTCATTTGTTATCCTCCAGTTCAGGTCTTATGGTCATATGGTAGGATTACATTTGCCTATCCTCAAATTAGTTCTGGCCCTGTGATTTGCCTTTCCAATAAAATGTCAGTGGTAGTGGCTTGTGTCACTTCCAGTTAGAAGTTTCAAGAGCTGTGTACCATTCACCATAGTCCTTTTTGGTCTCAGTGATCATGGAAGTATGTGTGAAGATGAAGCTTCTGTTAGTGTGAGTCTCTGGTTTACTCTATGAGCAGAGCCTTCTGGCTGATCCATGTAAGCAAGAAATAAATTTGGGTAAAGCCACTGATATCATGGGATTATTTGGTACCATAACGTAAACTGATTGATAAAAGGGGTTGTAAAAGAAAGATATGGTCATTTAAAAAAACTGAGAAATACAGAATTATATAAAAATGAAAAAAAAAAAAACATTATTCTAGTCTCTTGATAAATATCCATCAGGGACTTCATAATTTGTGTGTGTGCTTGTTTGTATAATTTTCTAAAATAGAAATTATATTGTAAACATTCTTTTTTGATTTTTTTTTCATTTACTAATAGTAAAGATTTTCTGTGTCATTTAATATTCTTCTACAACCTGAGATTTTAATGGCTGCATAATAGTATATCGTTTTCTCTTCCTTGTCAATCCATTCATTTTATGTGCTATGATTATGGGAAGATTTCTCTGGCTATGTGGTACGTAAATTCTTTTCTGTCTAGAGTCCTAATGAAAAAGAATTCTTATTTGTGAGCACTGTGACATTTCATAAGCAACTTTCTTCAATATTTTTTAGGTAACAATAGCTTGTTGTTGTTGGTAAGTTCCATCAAGATGGTTCCAATCCATAGCGACTCCATGTAGAACAAAACAAAACATTACCCAGTCTTGCACTAGCTTCACAATGGTTACTATGTTTGAACCCATGGTTCCAGCCACTGTGACAATTCATCTTGTTGAGAATCTTCCTTTTTTTTTTTTTGCTGACCCTTTACTTTACTAAGCATGATATACTTCTCCAGGGACTGGTCCCTTCTGAAAACATGTCCAAAGTGCATAAGAAGTCTGGCCATTCTTGCTTCTAAGGAAAAGTTTAGTTGTACTTCCAAGACAGATTAGTTTGCAGTCCACGGTCTATTCAATATTATTCACCAACACCATAATTCAAATACATCAATTCTTTAGTCTTCTTTATTCACTGTTCAGCTTTTGTATGGCCATGAGGTGATTGAAAATACCATGGCATAGATCAGATGCACCTTAGCCCTCCAAATATCATCTTCATTTTTTAACATCTTAAGAGGTCTTTTGCACCAATAGATGTAATTTGTTGTTTAATTTCATGACTACTATTTCTGTGGGTGTTGATTTTAGATCCAAGTAAAATGAGAACCTTGACAAATTCAATCTTTTCCCTATTTACCATGATGATGCTTATTGGTCCAGTTGTGAATATTTTTGTTTTCTTTATGTTGAGGTATAATCCCTGCTGAAGACTATAGTCTTTGATCTTCATCAGAAAATGCTTTAAGTCTTCTTTACTTTCAGGAAGCCAGGTTGTGCCATCAATATATCACAGGTTGTTAATTGGTCTCCTTCTAATCCTGATGGTGTGTTCTTCTTCATATAATTTACCGTCTTGGATTATTTGCTCAGCATAATGATTGAATAAATAAGGTGAAAGGATATAACCTTGAAGCATACTCTTCCTGATTTTAAACCATATGTTCTATTTTGATGATTGCCTCTTGATCTATGAAGTTTCCACATGAGTAAAATGAAGTGTTCTGGAATTCCTATTCTTCACAATGTTGTCCATGATTTGTTATGATCCACAGAGTCAAAGACAGGACAACCTACTTCTGTAGTGATATTGCCTCGGAAACCCAAGGAGGGGTCACTATGAGTTGGATCTGACTCGACTGCAGTAAGTTTGGTTTTTGGTTTTACAGAGTCAAAAGTTTTTCACAGGTAAACATGAAACACAGGTAAACATCTCTCTGGTATTCTCTGGTTTAAGCCAGGACTCATCTGACTTAGAAATGATATCTCTAGTTCCTCGTCTTCTTCTCAATCTGTTTGAATTTCTGGCCATCCCCTATCAGTGTATTGCTGCAACTGTTTTTGAATTATCTTCATCAAAATTTCACTTGCATGTTATATTAATGATACTTGCATGTTACATTAATGATATATTCCACATTCTAATGATATTTCCACATTCTTTCTTTTTTTATGTATTTTTTAAATTTAATTTAATTTATTTTTTTGTTTTTTTATTTTATTTTATCTTATTTTGATTTGGGTGAAGATTTACAGAGCAAATTCACTTTCCATACAGCAGTTCACATGTACATTGTCGCGTGTCATTGATCACAGTTTACCACAATGCAACAGCTCCCCTCCACTTCCTCCCCATAGTTACCTCTTCCCAGTGTCCATCCCTCCATA
>NW_006921797.1:5600047-5612256 GCF_000298275.1 Orycteropus afer afer
AGTCTACTTCTGTATCCTTCCCTTCAAGGCTCAGGGGTCCAAGATTATCTTCTGTGTCTGTGTTAATTGGTTTCCCTTTTCTTTGTTGAAGAGGGTCTGTTCAGTCCTTCTGCCTAGTCTGCCATCTTGCCCGAACTCTCCCACATTCTTTCTTTGTAATAGGTATGTATCTACTTCTCTTCCAGTCAGTCGTCCAGGTGGCTGTCTTGCAAATATCTTGGCATGATAAGTAAGTGCCTCCAGCTCTACATCCATTTGTTGAAACATCTCATGGGTATTCCGTCAATTCATACAGCCAGTTTTTCACCATTTTTTTCAGTGCAGCTTGGACTTCTACCTTCAATACCATCAATTTTTGATTATATGCTTCCTCCTGAAATGGTTGTACATCAGCCAATTATTTTTGGTACAGTGACTCTGTGTATTACTTCCATCTTCTCTAGCCACCCTTTGAAATCTTCTGTTCAGCTCTTTTACTTCATATCATTTCTTCCATTAGTGTTAGCTACTCTGCATTCAAGAACAACTTGCAGAGTCTCATCTGACATCCATTTTAGTCTTTTCTTTCTTAGATATTGACATTTAATAATTTACTACTTAACATTAAATAGTTTATATAATAAAACCTAAAACATCCTGTAGTAAATAATTTCTTAAAGCAAATAATTCTTTGATAGAACTAATAGCCCTTGTTAGTTGTTATGTGCCATCGAGTCGGCCCCGACTCATTGCGATCCCTCCTGGGTTTCCGAGGCAGTATCACTCCGGAAGTAGATTGCCCCATCTTCCTTCCGAGGAATGGCTGGTGGGTTTGAACCGCCAGACTTCTGGTTAGCAGTCAAGTGCCTTAGGCATTACGCCACCAGAGCTCTTAGTTCTTTATAAATAACATTTTCATGTATTCTCTTTACTTACAGTGAACCACAACTATTATAACTAATCACACAACACTTAACATTTCTGTAGCTCAGTGCTATATTAGTAATAAGCATAATACTTTGCTATTTAAAGCTCAGAGCAATAAATGGAAAATGTCAATTTGCATGTAAGAATTCCTTTTACTTCAATCCTTCAGAATTTATTTTAGGAACTTCAAAGGAATGAAGTAATTTCAGACATATAAAATTCATTTGTTATATTTTTATCTTTAAAATAATATGCTTGAAAATGTCATTATTATTATTTTGGAAGAAAAATCAATAGTTATAGTTACAAAAGGATGATTTGTTGACATTCAAGGTTTTTGACTTAATTTCTGTTGGTTAAAAACGTTAGAGGGAAGTAGTTCTACTTTAGAGTTTATAATACCTAATCTTTTATATGATGGAATTACTTGACTATACTATAATATTTACATTTTTATTTTAACAATTTGATTTTTTTAGTATAAAATTTTGAATAAAGTTAAATTGTTAATATCTCAAATTTGTCTTTTCTTTGATATGTGGAATTCTACCATTATAATCAAATAAAAACAGTGGAATTCACAATTAAGAACGTGGCTCCTTCAAATTATCCTGTTAAGTCACTGTGATTTGTGGCCGGGCATCTAGTGGATAGTACATAATATTTCTAATTTCTGAAATGGTAGTTCCTAACATCTGTCTATCTCACAAAGAACCTTTTGGTTTATAAGTTTGGTTTCATATTTTCTTTTCTATGGTTCCATGTGCAGCACTCTTCATCAATCTGTGAAGTGCCAGTCTAGGTTTTGAAAGAAGAATAACTCCCTACCCACCACCTTTTTTTTTTTTTTTTTAATGAATTTTCACCTGGAGATCAATTCTGTGCACTCAGCTGCTAAATAAGTTTTGAGGTTTGAGTTCACTTAGAGGTGCCTCAGAAGATAAAGCTGGTCATCTACTTAAAAAGAAAAAGGTATTGAAAACTCTGTGATATGAGAATATGTGAGTTAGACATTGATGCCAACAGAAGCAATTTACATCACTGAAGGAAGGGATGAGAGAAGGTTTGTGCTGTGAACTGGACTGGTGTAGATTTGTATATTTGTGACAATACTGTCTTCCTTCTCAGAGTTGTGGAAAAATTCCAGAATGTTTTAAAGAACTTTAGAAGTGACAGTAGTAAGTTAAAGGGAGGTGACTTTTTGGAATAATCTCCTAAGCAGCCCATTCTTATTCTAAACCTCAAAACTGGACAGACTTTCAAGAACTCTATCTTTGTATCTTTTCAGATCGTAATGCATGCCAGGGAGAGTCCTGTATGCTGCCAAGCTTAGTTGAAATCATGGTTTTCCATTAGAAAGCACTCCATCTTTTGAGATTTTGATTAATCATCAGTGGTAGTGATGTTGGCAGACACCACCACCACCACCACTATGATCAACCATGTTTGTTTTGATGGTTACAATGAGTGTCTTGATAATTGTACATAAATCCATTACCTTTTTTATCTAGGCTGTGTCCTGAATGTTAAAGTCTGGATATACCCAGGTCAGATCTGACTCAAAATGACCCCTCCTTGGGTTTCCAAGGCAGTATCACTATGGAAGTAGATTGCCCAATCTTTCTTCCAAGGAGTGGCTGCTGGTTTTGAATCACTAGCCTTCTGGTTACCAGTCAAATGCCTTAGGTACTACACCACCAGAGGTCCTGTACATAAATCCATTACCTGTTTTATCTAGGCTGTGTCCTGAAGTCTGGATTTACCCAGGGCAAGGTTTATTGTGCATTTGTGATGGTTCAAGTCCTTTGATGAAGAAACACCAAGATGAAATTTGACCTGCAAGGGGTTTATTGGGTGAAATGTCTTTGAAGGATTAGGTGAGAGAGCAGGAGTAGGCAAGGAGAGTGTTCAGATAGCAATGCTGACCTGACACCTGTGAAAAGAGAGAGGGAAGGAAAGATTAGGGAAGAGCCTCTGACCCTAGCACAGTTATGAGAAAGTTTTAGCCAGGCTAATTGGGAGTCTCTGAGCCAAAGTTGCCCACTGAAGGAATCTCATGTTGTCAGGAATTCCTTGTTCATATTTCACTGTACAATCACTGTCTGGGAGAAGCCCGGAGGAAATACCAGGCTACAGTGAAAACTACAGTGGATCTAGATGAGTGGAGATGGAGTCTGTTAAGAAGTCATATTCTGCACAGCTTGTGCTCCTAAAGAGAGTGGGCTTCTCCATGGCCCCCATAAAGTTGTAGCAGAAACATGTTAGAAAGCCAAAGGTAGTGGAGCTTAGAGTTAAGGAGGCAGTGTGTGTGTGGCAACTGTCCAGGACTGAAGATATGACACCATCATTTATTAGATATAAGCAAGTGACTATAATTTTGAGCCTTGTTTTTCTTATCTAAGAAATGATGCTATTAATAGTCACAAACCAGGGTTGCTGTGCAGATTAAATGAGTGTATATGAAAGTTCATAATAGATAATATTTGTGGCTAACAGTCTTCCCTATTCCTTTTCTCTGTCTTTCAGCCATTTCTACTTTGTTCTTGTTTCCCTATCTCCCCATTGGATCTCCTCTCTCTTTCAGTCTCCTTACTTTCCTTCTATCCCTCACTCCTTCCTTTTCTCCTTTTCTAGAGTGAGAATTTGATTTATATCAATTAGCTTAGCACAGAGAAAAACTTCACAGTCACAAAATATATTTTGTAGGCTTCCTGCAAATATAAGGAACTAGCTGGACAGGTTGACAACTTTTCTTTACCACTAGAACACCAATACAACTTATTTCTTATTTCTGATATCTCACTAGTTGTGTATATATATAGATATATATAATATGAAATGCCATGCCTATGAGTTAGTTTTATGAATGTTATTTTCTGCATCAATAATTCCCCCAAGACTATGGCCCCTAGTCAGCCCTTGGGCCTGGAATAGAACTCACGCCTGAGGCTTCCAGCCAAACAATAGACAGGCATAGAAGGTGAACATTTACATCAGTTAGATATACACTTTAGAACAATCAACCATGGAAGATCAGAAGGGCAGTATTTGTACAAGGAGATAGCATGGGAAAGAAGGGCACAGGGAAAAGGTAACCACAGTGAGGAAGTGGGATGAGAGCAGTTATATTATGAGGATTGCAGTCAATGTCATGAAACAAAATGTGTATGAACTGCTGTATGGAAAATGAATTTGCCCTGTAAACTTTAACTCAAATCACAATTAAAAAAATTATACCTACGGAAAATGATACTTGTAAAAATTTATAAGCTCAAAGGAAATGTCTGATGACTTGCTAGATATTGGATCTATGCACATGTGAAACTTCAACAAATACTTTTTAAAGGCAGTAATAGTTAGATGGATTTTATTCCATATTGTAACACTTTCATTGACTTAGAATTTCTCCAGTTATTATTTTAAATGGGTTTCCATTAACTGACTTTAAAATACTGTTGCAAAGTCTTTTTCATAGAGTAGGTGTTTAAATGTGACTCATTTAAATATCATTGTTTTCCATTTTTTCCATCAGATTCAATCTCCTCATTCTAAGTGTTAGGACCACCTACAGATCAACTCCTACTGCCATTTTTTTTTCATCCTTTTTACCGAATCTTCTTTGTACTCATCCAGCAGATCATTTTAGCAATCAGTGCCTGTTTTCACAGAATTAGATATTCCATTAGGTCCAAAATTTTGACATCCATCTATATGTGAGATATTTTCGATGCCCATGTCTTACAAAGTGCATATATAACTTTTAAAGTCCAATGTAAGCAAAAACACTATTATTTTCCTTTCATCTATTCTCAGAAATTGTTTTTCACCTACCTACCACATAAAAGAGGAAATAAAATTTTTGTTAAGATGTATCTAGATTATGGAAGCCTGAAATTAAAAGAAAACGAGTAAACTACTGTGGAATAAATGACTATAGAAAAAGAAAAAAAAAAAAAATAGAATTTCTGTCTCGGATTTCTAGACAAGAATTTAAAGTAATTTTTTCTCCTAATTATTTTAGAATGACTATTGTTGTTCTTTTCATCCTTTCCTCCTTTCCTTCCTTCTTTCTTCTTTTTAATGTGTCTGTCATCTGTCATCTCTTTTATTAACCATAGCCAGAATATGAAGATTCAAAAAGGATTAGGAGATGGAAGATAGTTTTGCTTCTTGTTCTTGATCTTGATGTTATCCCAGTTACATATATTCTGATGTGAGATATATTTTTGGGACCCTTTATATTTTGGCAAGGAGTTCTGGTGGTGCAATGGTTAAGGCACGGGGCTGCTGACCAAAAGGCCAGTGGTTCAAACCCATCAGCTGCTCCATGAGACAAAGGTAAGGCTGTCTGTTTCCGTAAAGATTTATAGCTTTGGAAACCCTGTAGGGGGTTGCTACAAGTAGCAATTGACTCGATGGCAGTGGGTTATATTTTGGTAGGTGTGTTGTTGTTGTTGTTGATGCCATCCAGTCAGCTCCAAGTCACAGTAACCCTATATATAACCAAACAAAACACTACCCAGGCCTGTGACAGCCTCACAATGCCTGCTATACCTGAGCCCATCATTGCAATACATCTCATTAAGGGCTTTTCTCTTTTTCATTGACCTTCCACTGTACCAAGCATGATATCCTTCTCCAGGGAATGGTCCCTTCTGACAATATGACCAAAGTAGGTGAGATGAAATCTGGCCATTCATGCTTCCAAGGAGCATTCTGGCTGCACTTCTTCCAGGACAGATTTGTTAGTTCTTCTGGCAGTCCATGGTACTTTCAGTGTTTTTTGCCAACACTACAACTCAAAGCATCAACTCTTCTTTGGTCTTCCTTATTCATTATCCAGCTTTCACATGCATAAGAGGGGATTGAAAATACCAAGGCTTAGGTTGGGCATGCCTTAGTCTTCAAAGAGACTTCTTTGCTTTTCAACACTTTAAAGAGGTCTTTTGCAGCAGATTTTCACAGTGCAATATGTCATTTGATTTCTTGACTGCTGCTTCCATTGGTGTTGATTGTGAAATCAAATAATATGAAATCTTTAACAGCTTCAATCTTTTCTTCATTTATTGTGATGTTGCTTATTGGCCCAGTTGTGAGGATTTTCACTTTCTTTTTGTTGAGGTGAAATCCATACTGCAGACTGTAGTCTTTAATCTTCATTAGTAAGTGCTTCAAGTTATCTTCACTTTTAGCAAAGTTGTGTCATGTGCATATCACAGGTTGTTAATAAGTCTTCCTCTAATCCTGATGCTACGTTCTTCTTCATATAGTCTACCTTCTCAGATTATATGTTCAGCACACAGATTGAATAAATATGGTGAAAGGATACAACCTTGACACATACCTGTCCCAATTTTAAACCATGCATTATCTACTTATCTTATTCAAATGACAGCTTCCTGTTCTATGTACAGGTTCCTCATCAGCACAATTAAGTGTTCTGGAATCTCCATTCTTCTCAATGTTATGCATAATTTGTTATGATCCACACAATTAAATGCTTTTGCACAGTCAATAAAACACAAGTAAGCATCTTTCTGGTATTCTTTGCTTTGAGCCAAGATCCATCTGGCATTAGCAATGATATCCCTTGTTCCATCCTCCTCTGAGTCCAGCTTGCACTTCTGGAAGTTCTCTGTCAATATACTGCTGTGACCATTTTGGAATTATCTTCATCAAGATTTTACTTGCGTGTTATATTAATGACATTTTTTGATACTTTCCATATTCTGTGGGATCACTTTTTTTTTTTTTTTGCAATGGTACAAATATGGATCTCTTCCAGTCAGTTGGCCAGGTAGCTGTCTTCCAGATTTCTTGGCATAGGTGAGAAAGTGCCTCCAGCATGGCATCCATCTGTTGAAGTATCTTGATGGGTATCCCATTGTGATAGTTGGAGCTGTGTGTCAACTTGGCTAGACCCCAGTTCTGTGTGGTTGTTCCCATGATGGGATTGGATGACTGTGTTCTGAGTGACCAATCTGCCTAAGGGGAGTTTCCCTAGGGGTGTGGCCTGCTTTCAGGATATCCAGGGACATCCTGGGAAGAGAGATATTCTTCTGTGGATCGGGACTCTGTGTGCTGTCTACAACTTTCCATGAGTGAGCAGCCTTCCGTTTGGCCTGGAGATCTTGGATTCATCTTTCATTGGGGTCAACAGCCAGTGTACTTCCTGACAGCCTTGAGCTTCTTGGCCTCCTGTGGTTGCAGAAGCTAAGAAAAGCCTCCAGCGTGATGTCTCCTCCAGGGACTTTGGACTTGCCAGCTTCTATATCTTTGTGAGCCATTTTCCTAAGATAAATTTTTCTCTCTCTTTATGTATATATAAGCTTTGCTTGTTTTTGTTTCTCTAGAGAATCCAGTCTAATACACCCATCAATTCCTGGATCCTTGTTTTTTACCAATTCCTGAAGTCCAGCTTTGACTTTTCCTTCCATACCATTGGTTTTTGATCATATACCACCTCCTGAAATGGATGAACATTGACCAATTCTTTTTGGTACAGTGAATGTGTATTCCTTCCATCTTCTTTTGATGTTTTCTGCATCATTCTATATTTTTCCCATAGAATCTTTCAATATTGCAACTCAAGGCTTGAATTTTTCTTCAGTTCTTTCAGCTTGAGAAATGCCAAACATGTTCTTGCCTTTTTTTCTAACTCCAGGTCTTTGCACATTTCATTATAATAATTGACTTTGTCTTCTTGAGCTGCTCTTTGAAATCTTCTGTTCAGCTCTTTTATATTGTCATTTCTGCCATTTACTCTAGTTACTCTCCATTCAAGAACAAATTTCTGAGTGTCTTCTGACATCCATTTTGTTCTTTTCTTCCTTTCCTGTCTTTTAAAAGACTTTTTGCTTTCTTCATGGATGATGTTCTTGATGTCATACCACAATTACAATGGCAGGTGTAGAGATATCCTAAAAGTCAGATGTTGTTCACATATGACTGTCAGGGATGCCAGAAAGACAGTTCCATAAATAAACACAGTGTAATACAAATAAACTTCAAGTTGTGTTCAGAAAAACTTAGTTCAAACTCTAGGGCTACTTATGAGTTATGTTAGGGCACAAGCCACCTCCTCTCTCTAAGTTTTAATTCCTTATTGATAAAATTGTTACTTTCTCTTATCAAGAAGAAAAGACCACCATTCCTCTTATGAGTCATTGATCAATCAGCTAAACAATTAATCACTCAATCAACAAACCAACCATCCAAGAAGTGTGTATAAGGCATTTAGAGTGCATGTAATTTATGTTTTTTTTTTTTTTTTGTTAGTTGCTGTTGAGTTGGCTCCAACTCATGGATAGAATGGAAAAGTACATTAAATAATAAACAAGAAAAAGGCAAATATTCAATATATCATGGGGAACTGGTGATATTAATTGCAGAAGTCAGCAGTAAGGCAATTTAGGGGAGGAAGTTTCCTTGGTGTGAAGAAGAAGCATGATGATCTCGCAAAAATGGTGGGCTGGGACGTGGACATCCTGGATTTGAAATTCCTGCCTTAACTCTAGTCAAATCACTTCTCAGTGTCTCAGCTTCTACAATTGTTTTTAAAATGAAAATTTTGGACTCAAAGAGCTTTAAAGTTCCTTCAAGTCCCTCACTGTGGATTCTAGGTCCATTATTTCAGCTGCTCTATTTTTTTTTTTTTTGGGGGGGGGTCCTGGAAGGGAGCTCAATAGAACAAATATGAATTAACTCCTAAATTGAGAAAAGATACTAGGGATTGATAGTTGTTTCTATCCTCAACAGAAAATACGACACAGAACTTTGGTGTTTGGGTTGCCTGTGGTTCCAATCAATCTCTGTGAACTAATCATTCTATGCCCCAAATTCTCCTCCTTTATCAATAGACTTATTGACTTGTATGATTTCTATTTGATTTTGACATTGGTCACTAATATAACATATAGTGATGAGAGATAGCTGTCCAGCTTGATAATACTGGGAGTACAAAGCCTCTGAAGGAAGAATGGATGCACAGAGCCTGTTAGGACTTCACTGGATGCAGTAAGTGTATCCAGACCTCAGAACTAGGAGCTAATGAGAGTGAGAATGTATTTTGAACAGAACATGGAGAGATGAAAGAAGGGAGAATATAAATGAATTTTAAGGCAGTTTCTTTCTGGTGGCTGTCTAGGAAGGAAAAATGAAGAACAGAGTGAATTGTTCAGAGGGCAAGAGCAGGATTTATTTCAAGGCCAAGACAGCAGTGTATGCCGTGCAGAAAGGCTGGATTATTTATTGAGAAATACTGCCATAGTCACAGAAGCACTTGGAAGGTCACAAAGATACTGTATCAGGACTCCAGCTCTAGAGAGTGGTACACTACCTTGAGTGAGGGTCAAATAGAGATAATAAATAGAACCTCATCAATTCCATCTGGTATTGAAATTACCACACTTTTCTAGAAAAGTCATATTCCAAATTTAAGAAATTGTGCCAGTGGGTAAGTGGGAGGCTTTGCCCTCACCTTCTTGTTGGAAGTGAGTTTCACTGTAATTGAATTTATTTTCATCATTGAGTAAAATACTTCAGGGTTCCTAACTTCTTTCCAGTGCCCCAGGATTTCATGTGGGCAACTTCTTTTAATTCTAATGAATAGGAGAATAAACCCTGAAGAGAGTATTTACGGTTTTGAACTGATTGCATCACAAAATCAAGCAAAAAGTTTCCAGATGCTGCAATTTACTGCATAAATTCAATAAAATTGCCATGCACATTAACATCACTGCCTATTGTTATGGGCATGAACAAATTCTATCTTTCATTGCCTATTTTGCTTCAGTTCCTTGACTTAATGATCCCCATCCTGGAGACAAACTGTGTTACCATTTGCAGATGTCAATGTAAATGTAGGAGGAAAATGCTTTAGGACATGAAATAATAAGGCAAAACCCTAGATATCTTGCTGCTTGTAACAAAATATTTCAGATTAAAGAAACACTTTCCAATGGATGGATACAAAATCCTAGAAAAGGACCAAATAAAGTTTTAGCTACATATTATTTTAATGTATTTATTCTCTGCCTCATTCTGCAAAGGATTCTAGGAAGTTTATACCAAATTCACATTCAATGAAATAATAAACTATAGAAGGGAGAATAGAAAATCAAAACAGGGAAAGTAGGATAATATAATAATGACAGCTATGATAAAGCTTCAGATAGATGCCTGCCTGAGTTTCTAGGTAGCCAGAAAAAGCAAGCACCGATAGGGTTCTTGATATTGGATAGCTGGACATATTACAATTTCTTTAGAGAAAACAATTATTTTCCCCCTAGTAGTGCATTAGGAACTCTGGTAGCATAGTGCCTAAGGCATTTGACTGCTAACCAGAAGGCTGGCGGTTCAAACCCACCATCCACTCCTCGGAAGGAAGGTTGGGCATTCCTACTTCCGTAGTGATACTGCCTTGGAAACCCAAGGAAGGGTTGCTATGAGTCGGGGCCGACTCAATGACAAATAACAACAAGAACAACAACAAGTAGTGCATTAATTAAAAGCAAACAACAACTTCATGGAATTGTAAAGTATCATTGAGCAATGTCATAGGTATTGGTCTTATACTGATTGCAGTTACAAATGCTGTAAGTATGCTGCTAGCAGGCAGCACCTTTGGAAGCAGCTAAAAGAATATTAATAATTGTAATGTGGTATCAAAAGAGTTTTCATGGGCTCAGTTTTGTCACAGTAAACTGCAAACTTCATAAGTTCCAACTTCATTCATACACATAAAGCAAATGTACTTCAGAAGTCTGAAGAATATATAAGTCCCCAAATTAAATAATTTTTGTAGAGTATTGTGGTTCCAGGCAATATGGATCTCTCTCTCTCACCCACTGAGTGCAGTTACAAAACATGGGCAGAATACATAGAAATTAAACTTTGAGAAACTATTGAGAAATATTGGAATTATGGAAGAATGTAAGAATTCAAAATATCACTGAACCAGCTATGAGTTTACAATGTATTTACTTTGGGATCTCCTGGGCTGAATTTAATGCAGCCAGATCCTTGGAAGCTGGCATCAGGATGGACACATAGACCTTCCGGAAAAGCCCTCTTGTTCTGGCTCAAGGAGTTGTAAAGGCGTTTCCTAAAGCTAAGAAACAGTGGAGAAATCTCCATTTTTGGTTTGTTTACTTTTTTTTTTTTTTTTTTCATTATCTTGCTTTCCAGCCCACAAGCAGTCAAGAAGGAATGGCAGCAGCAGAACTATTAAGAGCCAATAGAAGCCCAAACTAAGGGTAGGAAACCTTTCTCTTTAATCAGATAGCAAGAGGGAGGATGTATTTTTTGCCTCTTTTTGCCCTTCTACAATTTGACTCCACTTGCTGGCAAAGCCATGGGAATTAGGAGGCAGATCAGTATAATTAAAGCTCCAAGATTTTGGATAAAACCAAAACCAAACCCACTGCCATTGAGTCGGATCTGACTCATAGCAACCCCTCCTTCAGTTTCCAATGCAGTATCACTATAGATGTAGATTGCCCAACCTTCCTTCTGAGGAATGGCTGGAAGGTTTGAATCATCAGCTTCCTGGTTAGCAGTCAAATGCCTTAGGCACTCCGCTACCAGAGCTCCTAAGGTTTTGGATAGAGGGCCAAAAAGGGGAAACAGGAAGTACCCAGGAGACCCCAAGAAGGGAAGAGTTTGGGGAAGTGACGTCTTAAAGTTGTAAATAAACTTTTGGGCTCATTCATGAGCTGTTCAGGAGTGGATATAAAACTAAAATGCATATGCAGATTTTGAGAACTGAACTATGTAATATATTACTGACCGAGGTGTAAACAGGCTACTAGGTAGCAGGACAGATCCACATAAAAAGCTTTGAAAACAGAATTGACACTGGAATCACAAACCGTAGGAGACCTATCATGGCTTGCAGCCTCAATCAAAACAGATAAATTGACTGACAAAATAAAAATATCAACACTTTCTGTAGGATTGAAACAAGAACCAGAGTTATATAAAATATTATTTAAATTGTCCAGGACATAATACAAAATTACATGGCATACGAAGAATGAAATATATCTCAACTGGTGTGGGAAAAATCAACAAGTGCAAATATCAAGGTGACACAGATATTGGAATAATCTTAGAAAGACTTTAAAGTAGACATTATCCAAGAAAGGGTAATATTCTTTTTTTTTACTTTTTTTTTAATTGTGATTTGAGTGAAAGTTTACAGAGAAAGTTTACAGAGCAAATTCACTTTCTATACAGCGGTTCATATATACTTACTTTGTCTCATGACATTGACCACAGTTTACCACAATGCAACAGCTCCC
>NW_006921797.1:5617219-5629231 GCF_000298275.1 Orycteropus afer afer
AAAAAAAAAAAAATTTCAACCAGGAACAGGGAAAAGAAAAAAATGCTGAAAACTAGTACCTGGGAGGGGAAGATTAAGAATAATAGTAAAAAGGACAAAAGTATTAATAATAATTGTTTTAAAACAGACAAATGCAAGCAAACTGATCACCAGAAAAAAAGAAAGCAAAAAAGAAAAAATAAATAAAATAAGAGAAAAAAAAAATTGGTGGAGGACAGGGCAGGGCACCCAGGCTCCATCTGAGCACACAGACTCTGATGGAGTTCCTGTGGCCCAGAAGGTAGGTGGGAGTGGGGGATGGCTGCACCTCCCTTCACCAAGTGGGTGTGGGGAATAAGAGTAACAAGAGGAATGTGGTACCTTTTTACTCTTGCAGGTCTGGAGTGTCCTTAGGATTGTGGAAAGCAGAACATATTCTTAAGTCCCAGGAATCTGCAAGAGTGCTGTCTCTTTAAATATCTAAAATAGTAAAGCTGCTTTTAAACCTTCAAAATGGTGGTGCCCTCCAGACCGGCAAAAGTCCAGAGCTCAGACTGTCTCTCTCTTCACCTTCTCTGTTTATTCCCCAGCCACCAGAGAAGTCCTCTGTGTAGTCCCTGGCTAGCAGGGCTGATTTTTAGGTTAATTATTAGGTCCTATCACCACTCGGGAATCTCCAAGCTGTCTGTGCCGTCAGGATCACTCAGGATTTCTGCCAGACTGCAGCTCCATCTGTCTCCTTTTTTGGTATTTTCACGCAAATTTTTCTGCTAGTTGGGGTTTAGTCCACTTCTATATCCTCCCCTTAATGACTCAGGGGTCCAAGATTATCTTCTGTGTCTGTGTTAATTGGTTTCCCTTTTCTTTGTTGAAGAGGGTCTGTGCAGTCTTTCTGCCTAGTCAACTATCTTGCCGGAAACTCGAAAGGGTAGTATTCTTGAAATAAATTAAAATTTGAAAATTTACAAAGAGTTGGGAGACATAAAAGAGAACTGGATGGAAATTTTAGAACTGAGAAAGTTAATAACTAAATGAGCTTAATAGCACAATAAAAATAACAGATGAAAGAATCATAATTGAATATTGAACAACAGAAATTATCTAATTTGAACAAAAGAGATAATAAAGGTTGAAATTAAATTACTGAAGAGTTAGGAACTTGAGGTACAGTACTAAAAGGTCTAACATTTATGACATTGGAGTCCCTAAAGGAGAGGAGAAAGAGGGCTATAGAAAAATATTTGAAAAAATGACTAAAAACTTCCCTATTCATAATTTGGAAAAAGACAGAAACCTACGGATTGACAAAGCTGAGCGATACCAAATAACACACTCAAAGTAATCCATATCCAAATATATCACAGTCAAATTGTTGAAAACAAAACAGAAAGAAAAAAAACGGTGAAAGTAACCAGAAAAAAATGATGCATTTCTTATAAGGACAGATTTCATGATAAACACTTTCAACCCTTAAGTATGATGTTGCTATCTTTTCTTCCTTTTTTCTTTTTTATGTTGTTAGGTGCCATTGAGTAGGCTTTGACTCATAGTGGCTGATGTATGTGCAACAGAACAAAACACTGTCGGTCCTGCTACAACCTCACAATTTTTGCTATACCTGAGCCTATCATGGCAGCCACTGTGTCAGTGCATCTCATTGAGGGCCTTCCCCTTTTTTGCTGACCCTCCACTTTACCAAGCATGATATCCTTTTCCAGAGACTGGTCCCTTCTAACAACATGACTGAAGTAGATGAGATGAAGTCTGGCCATTCTTGCCTCCAAGGAGCATTCCAGCTATACTTCTTCCATGACAAATTTGTTCGTTCTTCTAGCAGTTCATGGTACTTTCAGTATTCATTGTCACTTTTTTTTTTTTTGCAGATATTCTTAATTAAAAGTAGACGATGTTCCTTTCTACTCCTAATTTTTTGAGATTTTTATCATATAAGTGTATTGATATTTATTTTCCTGCATCATTTGATGTGATCTTTTTTTTTTTCTTTCTTTATACTGTCAATAGGTGGATTACATTGACTGATGTTTTGAACTAACCTTGCATTTCCAGGTAAACATAATGAAAAAAATGATAAATTGGCTTTCATCAAAATTAATAATATTTGATTTGTAAAAGATACTGTTAAGAGAATTAAAAGACAAACTATAGACTGGAAGAAAATATTTACAAATCAGGCAGGCATCAGACTGCCCCATTTTTCTCCCTGTAATCTTTCAGTTAGCAGCTGAGCCCTTAACCACTATAACACCAGGGTTCTTTACACCTATTGTTGTTGTTGTTATGTAATGTCATAGTGACCCCTCCTTGGGTTTCCGAGGCAGTATCACTACGGAAGTAGATTGCCCAACTTTCCTTCTGAGGAATGGCTGGTGGGTTTCAACCGCCAGCCTTCTGGTTACCAGTCAAGTGCCTTAGGCACTAAGCTACCAGAGCTCCCTTACACCTATTAGAATACTTAAATTAAAAATGCCAAAACGCTGATGAGAATGCAAAGCAACAACAAACCACATCCTGCTGATGGGAGTGGGTCAGACAATCTGGAAAACAATTTGGCAGTTTGTAACAAATTTATACATCTACTGACCATATGACCTCTTCTAGTTACTTATGAAAATTTACATTCACACAAAAACCTATCATCTGTGTTTATATCACCTCTACTGAAAATTGTAAGAGTGTGGTCAATAGTATTTTTTTTTTAACATTTGTAGGATCTTTGGAGATACTCTCTCTTTTCTTATATTGCTAATTTGACTCTTCTCTTTTGTAATCTTGATTATTGAAGCCTGATGTTTATCAATTTTATTAATTATTTATAAAGAACCAGCTCTTGATTTCATTTATTTCCCCTATATCTGATAGTGTAGTGCTTAAGGCACTTGACTGCTAACCAGAAGGCTGGCAGTTCAAACCCACCATCCACTCCTCAGAAGGCAGGTTGGGCAATCTATTTCCGGAGTGGTACCACCTTGGAAACTCAAGGAGGGCCGCTATGAGTTGGGTCTGACTCGACAGCACGTAACAACAACAACGTATTTGTCTATTCTCTATTTCATTGATTTTACTCATATCTTTATTAATTCCTTCTTTCAAAATACTTAGAATTTAATCAATTCGTTTTTTCTTAGTTTCTTAAGTTAGTGTCCTTGATCATTGGTTTTAGATTTTTTCTTTCCAAATTAAGTATTTAATGTTAGAAATTTCCCTCTAAGCACCTACATTCATTACATACCACAGATTTTGATATTTTGTGATTTTATTTTTATCCAAATAAAATATTTTCTAATTTCCATTTGATTTCTCTTCAAAGGTTTATTTACCAGTCTTTTTTTTTTCCCTAAATATCTGGATATTTTCCAGGTATTCTTATTTTATTAAATTATAATTTAATCCCACTGTACTCAGAGAACATACACTATATTATAGCCATCCTTTTAATTTTACTCATTTTATGTTCTAGAATATAGTTTTCATTGGTGAATTTTCTAAATGCAGTTGTAAAGAATTTGGGTTCTGCTTTTGGTGGGTGTTCTATAAAATGTCAAATCAGTCCAGTTGGTTGGTAGTGATATCCAGGTCCTCTCTATCCATACTGATCCATCATCCTCTTTTTCTTTCTGAGAAAGAAGTTTGAAATCTCCAATTATAGTTGTGATTTGTCTCTATCCCACCCAATTTTATCGGCTTTGTTGTTGGCCTTATGTGCTGTGGAGTCGGCCCGACTCACAGCGACCCATCCTTCGGTTTTCAAGGCGATATCCCTACGGAAGTAGATTGCCCATCCTTAGCTTCATGTATTTTGGGACACTTCTCTTTAAGAATATGCACATATTCTATATAAATTCACTCTATTATTATTATGAAATACCTCTCTTTATCCCTCGTAGCAGTCCTTGTTCCCCAAACTACTTTGTCCATTATTAATATAGTTAGCTTTCTTATCAGCATTTTTTCATGATGCATATCTTTTTTTTTCACCCTTTTACTCTTAATCTGTCAGTGTCTCTGTATTTAGAGTGGATTTTCAGTGGACAGCATAAATATTTGATCTTAAACTCTTGTGGATCTGGTTTACAATTTATAAACTGTCTTGAGAGTGTTTATTCTTTCACCCATTCATAAGTTCCAGTCAGGCAATTTGTCTTTTCTGTTTCTGGAGTGCAGATTTATTTCTAGTTACAGCCCTTTGGTATCAAGATTGTTGCAGGGGTTTTCCTATTAAATGCCTTAGGCTTGGATTGATTCCTTTGCACATATCTTTTCAGGTTATAAAAACCAAGCTCATTTACATGAGCTATCTAGAATAGGCAAATGTGTTTATCAGTGGTTATTAGGTGAGGGAGGGAATAGGGAAGAGGCAGTTATGATTTAGGAAACACTGTTTCTTTATAGTGATGGAAAATTTGGCAATGAATATTGATGATGGCTGTGCAATATGATTAATGTAATTGGTGCCACTGAATTGTACATGTGAAAGATGAATTGGCAAATGTTGTGTTTTATATATATATTTACAAGCATTAAAAATCTTGAAAAGCAGACAAAAACAAAGCTCAAGATGATTTGACTAGGGCTTTGGCAAATACTGTCTGTTTAAAAGTAAGTTTTGCTACTTGGCCTTTTAGGAATCTCAACATATAATGATGCATTTAAAGAGGTTTTAAATATTTCATCCACCTTCTTTACGGATTGTTATTAAGAAGGTCAGTCAAGGTATCTAGTTTGCCAGAAGATAGTAAGAATCTTCATTTTTCAGAATAACACTGTTAGGAAGCAATCATTATCTTCCTTTTGTAGTGTTAGGGTTTATAAAAAACAATAGACTTTATTTTCTTTAGCACAGTTTACAGAAAAATTGAGTAGATAGTATAAAGAGTTCTTCCTCTCTCTTTGTTAATATATTATTAATCAATGTTAATATATCACTATTTTAACAATATTATTAACTTCTTATATTAGTAGGGAAGGAGCTCTGGTAGTGCTGTGGTTAAAGCATTTGGCTGCTAACTAAAAGGTCGGTGGTTTGAACCCACCAGATGCTCTGGGGGAGGAGGATGTGTTAGTCTGCTTCTGTACCAGTTTACAACCTTGAAAACCCTATGGGGCAGTTCTACTCTGTCCTATAGTGTCACTGCAAGTAGGAATAGACTCAATGGTTGTGGGATATAAGTAGGGTACCCTTGTTATGATTAATGACCCTATTAATCAATCAATATTCATATATTATTATTAACTAAAGTCCTTAGTTCATTGTTATTGCCTAAGTTTTCACCTAATATCCTTTTTCCGTTCCAGGATCCCATTCAGGATATCACATTACATTTGGTTGTCATATCTCCTTAGATTCCTCTTTGTTATGACATACTCTCTGATTTTCTTTGTTTTTGATGGCCTTGACAATTTTGAGGAGTACTAGTCAGGTGTATTTTAGGAGGCCTCTCTACTGGATGATGGAACTGTGGTTGTGGATTTTTGGGAAGAAGAACACAGAAGCAAAGTCCCATATCATCTCATCATATCAAGAGTATACACTATCAACTTGATATATTGACTATTGATGTAGACTCTGATCACCTGGCTGAATTAATGTTTGTACTCTTTGGAAGAAAGTTGTTATGCACAGAACACAATTAAGAAGTGAGGTATTATGATACCCAACATTTAGGGTGGAGTAGCTACATGATTCGTTTGAAATTCTTCTGAATGGGAGATTTGTCACTTCTCCCTCATTTATTTATTTACCCAATCATTGATTTATATCAGTGTGGACACATGCATACTTATTTTATACTTTAGGTTGTAATTCCATACTTATTTGTTTATAAGGATATTCAAATTGTTCAAGTTTTGGCCATTGGGAGCTATTTCAGTTGGCTTCTGCATCCTTTTGACATAAACTCATCTCTCTCTCATATATATATATATATATATATATATATATATATCTTTCGATTTCTGATTGCCCTTGGGTGTTGGTCATCCATCCATTCATCCTTCTATCTATATGTATTTATATCTGTGTAGATTGATAGTTATTAATTTTACAGCAAGTACAACCATGTAATTCCCTGTGCCCCAATTCTTATCCTCAGAGCCACATAATGAGAGCTAGATGGATAAACTTATACCTCCTCATTCTGTACTAAATGACAAATTAAAAATAAAAAGAATCTGAGTGCTTATACACATGCTGTCTCCCCTCCTGAAAGAGGCGAAAACCTTTGCTCCTTGCTGAGTTCTTACTCTAATTCTTTGGAATATAAATAAATTGCTTCACATGAAAGATAACCATTGTTTCCATCTTTACAACCCAGGGATATCTCTGTGGTCCCAGGCCTCAGTATCTCTTGAAATGTATACATCTATTTCTGAGAGGTAAATAACGCTAGAGTTCTGTCTATCATAAATTACCTTCCAATGCTTGCTTTTAGCCCAAGTCCCAAGTTTCAGTAAACTTTATTCAGAAAATCCTAACCACATAGAAACATAAAAACATGCTCTGTACTAATCTACATATAGCTGAAAAAATGAGGCTCAGACAGATTAAAAACCTGCAAGTTATATGAGAGCTGAAGGTGGGTTTCAAATGGAAATATATCCAAATCCAGAGCCCATGGTTCTTCAATCAGTGGCTTAATTCTAGAAAAAACCTTCTTGTCACTCAGTTTATCCCATAAGTTTCAAGAATATAGTTAATTACTCCTATGATGTTGCTTTTGTTCATATCCCTTTTTTTCTCTGAACATCTCATGTTTCATCGTTAGTTAGTGCTTCAAATTTTTGGTTTCTATTTAATTCTAATATTTATACAGTAGTGACTTTGTATTCCTATTATTTGGCTGCATCTCATAAAGTGTCTTTTAAATACTCTTTGCTTTCTAGAACTCAGTTAAGATATGAAATATCTTCTTAAAATCCTAGAGATCTTAGGAAAGATTGGGCAATACTGGAATAATGCACTGCCACTATTGCTATTTCTCGGAGCAAACTTCCTGGTTTAATGTGAATAAATAGCTCAAGTTCAGTTTTCAACATATTTGCAGTTTTCCACATGTCTCCTTTTTTTGAGACCCCAATGCATTTCATGCTTATTTTAACCTCACATTTTGTTATTCCTATTTCCCTGGATGGTTTGTATTAATGCAACAATAATGCTCAAGGTCAGGGTGTGATGCTGTAAATAGTTATTCTAAGAGTGTAAAAATCCCAGTGGTATTTTCAGGTATTGAGATACAAGACAAACTCTATGGTTGACATTTTTACTAGGGCAGACTCTTCAATCCAGCTGCCATATAGGGGACTCAGGAAAGCATTGCAATGTCATGGAGTTTTTAACATTGCTTTAGAGGGTTGTGTGCATTTCAATTATGACTTATATTCAGCAACTCCATTGAGTTTCTGACAGTTGCTTGGGTTTGACAATTCCTGATTTAGCCATTATCTATTTCCCTTTGCTTTCAAGAATGGCATGGTAATGCAGAATCCTTTTACAGAATATAAAAGGGCTCTGGACAGTTCTTATAAATGTTCACCTGCATGCTTAATTTCCTGTGGTCACAGCATTAGAATAGAAGCCCAGGAGCAAAGTGCCTACTGGTCCTGGTTTAGCTAGTTCCTGGAGTGTGATTTTAGCTAGTTCCTGGAGTGTGATTTGTCACAGGACATGTATATAGACCTGTAACTGGGGGAGCTTCTCTTCCCACCTGTGAGAATAACTAACAGGCTATAGTAGAATAGGAAGTCTTTTCAAACGTGTACCCTGGCTTCCTGAGGTGACACAGCCCTCTGGTTACCTGCAGTGGCCATGAAGCCTATAGTTAGCACAGTTCAGCTCTTTGGAGCTCAGACTTTTAGAGAACTGCAGGAAACCTTTACTCCAAGCAATCTGTAGTCATCATTGAACACTGCACAGTGGCAAGGTTGCCTTGCTGTTTCCAGTAGCTGCCATGCTGATGGACAACTGCTTCTGGTACATTAGATGTAGTTCCTACAATGCTATTTTGACAGTAAGTGACTTCGTGATCACACCTTTAGTATTTATGTCTCTTTCTTCAAAAATTTTGACTATTTTTCATTGCCAACTGACTTTATGCTAATTACCCAAAACAATTATTTCATTCTGATACATTTCCATTTATTTACTTAGTGCCACTTTATTTGAAAATCTCATAGTCATTGAAGATACATGAAACATATGAATGATTTTTCCAATTTAAGATAATGCATAGAGGTAAAATAAAAGGTTCTATCAAAATAAAATTTAAAAATGTGATGATATTGAATATGCCCTTTGTGTAGAAAAAGGACTCCTTAGGTGAAAAATTTCCATCCTTACCCTCTACAAGTTAAATGCTTTGGAAGTAATAAAGACTACTTAGGAATTTAAGCAAATTAGCTTACCTTGTTCATACAATCATTAGCACAGGCATACCTTGGAGATATTGTGGGGTTGGTTCCAGACCACCACAATAAAGTGACTATTTCAATAAAGCAAGTCACATGATTTTTTTCAGTTTCCCCAAAAAATTATGTTTACACTATACTGCAGTCTATTGAGTGTGCAAAAAGATTATGAAAAAGTTTAAAATTGTGTTGGTTATTGTGAGAATTACCAAAATGTGACACAGATACACAAAAAGAGCACGTGATATTGAAAAAAATGATGATAGACTTTCTCAATACAGGTTTGTCACAAATTTTCAATTTGTAAAAAACACAATTGTTTGAGAAGTGCAACAAAGTGCAATAAAAGGAAGTATGCGTATAATTCACTCAATTTTAATTCATCTGAACAGCCTGTAAAAACTGCCAGTATATCATTTTGGCTAGAGAAAGGATAAAACTTTCCTCTTCATTAATTATTTATTCATTTGCATGTTCATTCATTCATTCATCAATTAACAAGTGGAAATGCACAAGAAATGGATTAATCTCAACTTTCAAAGAAGAAAAATTTAAGTATACTTTAAGTATACTTCAATTTCATTGGATAAATGAATCAATATGTATGAATGAGTAGCTTTTCTCTTGTTCTTGTAATTGGTGTTTGCATATTGGGTGAAGAGAAATGCTGGTATACTACTTTCAGACAGATCATAACTTCTATATAGGTTGGTAGTAACTACTATGTTATATTCATATTATTTGACTTTATCCACTCATTATTCATGATTATAATAATAATTGCAATAACAACAGTAATAAATGATAGATTGAATCTTAAAAGCCAGAGACCTGCACAAGTGATCACTTTTTTCAGAGCTACAAACTCCTACATTTAGAAAGTTGAAGTCTGCTGCAAATTTCCCAATTCTTACCCAGGATATATATCCAAAGAGCAAAGTATTGTTCTCAGTGTCTTCATGATTTTTATGATCTGGTTTTGCTCTATGGTAGCCAGATGAAAGAAATGGTGTTTTTCAGTTGTCCAAGTGGTCTACACTTTTATGAGGCAAGTTGATCATGTACAACCGAATTCTTTTCAAATATTTATTGAGAACCTATTATGGGTAAGGCACTCTGCTGTGTTCCCTGGGGGATATAAAGATGGTCAAATGGGAAGCACAGTCAAGTAGATGAGATAACGAATGTGTGCAGATAGCCATAATACAAAACAAAGTAGTTTATGCTTAGAGAAAAGGACAAAACAAGATCCATTGTTGCACATGGTGGGGGGGGATATATATATATATATATTTGTTGTTGTTGTTATGTGCCATCGAGTCAGACCTGACTCATAGTGATCCCTCCTTGGGTTTCCGAGGAGTGGTTGGTGGGTTTCAACCGCCAGCCTTCTGGTTAGCAGTTAAGTGCTTAAACATATGGGTTTATCAGAGAAAAATTTATAAAAGAAGTAAGTTGTGAAACTGATAATTTTTGGGGTTTAGACAGTTAGAAATAAAAGCAGAAATCATTTAAGGAGAGAAGACTTTATCATCAGAGATCATCTGTTCATTTATTTATCAAACATTATTGTGTACCTATGTGGCATAGTTACAATCCACATGTCACTTGTAATCTATCTGAGGAAATAGACACATACTTAATAAATTCAACAGAACATGATAAATTTTGCATTTCAGAGCGAGGAAAGATCATGTGCAAATTTTCTAAGCCAGTATTTCTCAAAAATGTGATCCTTGGACCTCTTCTATCAGAATAAAATGATAAGCTTACAAACATACAGATTCCTGGACCCAACCCTCATCAACTGAATTACAATCTCTAGGAGTTCTGGTAGCGTAGTGCATAAGGCATTTAACTGCTAACCAGAAGGCTGGTGGTCAAACCCACCAGCCACTCCTCAGAAGGAAGGTTGGGCAATCTAGTTCCGTAGTGATACTACCTCAGAAACCCAAGGAGGGGTCACAATGAGTTGGTTCTGCCTCGACGGCACATGACAACAACAACAACTACAACAACACCACCAACAGGAATGGAACCCAAAATTTGCATTATAAATGCATTGCTGAGCTTGATAAAGGTTGAAATTGGTGATCCAAAGATGAAGTAATATGTTTCACTTGGAGAATGAAGAGTAGTTTTCCATAACTCAAGCATGAGTTGTATATGTAATTGAACGACAGAGTCATAGGAATGGAAGTAAACAATGGTTCTGCTGTTTGCCTTGAAGCAGATATTGTGAGAGATAAAGCTATTAATTTTGTCCCTTAGACAACAGGGTGAGTGAAAAGTATTAAATATCTCACATGTGAAAACTCAAGAGGTATGCATAGTTATCACTATGCCTTTCAAACAGTAGGTCCTTAATACATTCTTGTGAACTGATTTCTTTTTCCTTCCAATATTTATGTTTTTAGAAAGCATTTTAAAGACAATCTAAATTCAAAAATCTTGTTTCCATTGATCAGTTACAAAAAGTGTTTAATTTTAGAAGTAGATCTTCTATGTAATGTGTACTTAATGATTGCAGTTTTGAGTATTTACAGAGCAGCCTGAATATTCATGAGTTGTATAAATTTGCAAATTTGATATAGTAATTTTGATATGCTTGGGCCAATAGATAGAATGAGTGGAGGAATTGTTTGTTCTGTTAATTGGTGTCATACACACACACACACACACACACAGACAGACACACAGGTGAGGAGAGGGAACTCAGGCCACACCCCACAAGCAGCAAGGTGGGAAGGCAGGGAGAGGACAGAAAAGGCAAAGGGGACTGGAACAGATCGAGGAATCAGCTGCAGGGATCCAGGTATGGGTGGTTGGAGGGGTCCAACAGCTAAGGGAGACAAACTTGTCTGCCGGTCTGTCCTACTGTGGTGATGTGTTGCTGTGAGTCTTGAGGCTGTGCCACTGGTATTTCAAACCTAGTGCACAATATCATGGTATCATGATATCATGTATCACATCATGATATCATGGTATCACAGTATCATGGTGCACAGGTATCAGTCTGGCTTGCAGACTGAGACAGATTACAAAGAAGGAGGAGGCCATCCACTTCTCAAAGAATTGGCCAGGGAAAACCTTATGAATAGCAGAGAAACACTGTCTGATACATTACTGTGCAACTTTATGAATAGTCTGGAAACATTGTCCAATAAAGAGAAGGAAGGTAAATCACTTAGCTTAGAAAACTCTCAAAGTAGGACTGAGCAAGAGCTGCATTATCAGAGTAAAGTCAGCCTTATTCATATGATAAGGTAAAGCTTTCAAGACCTCCATTTGCTGATGTGGCACCACTCAAATTGTGGAGAAGCAGTGGCAAGCATGCATTTATCATTAGAACATGGAATATATGGAGTGTGAATCTAGGAAAATTGGAAGTTGTCAAAAATGAAAAAGAACGCATAAAGATTGATATCCTTGGCATTAGTGAGCTGAAATGGATTGATTTTGGTCATTTAGAATCAGACAACCATATGATCTACTATGCGGGGAATGACAGTTTAAAGAGGAATGGTGTGGCATTCATCATCACAAAGGATGTTTCAAGATCTATCCTGAAGTACAATGCTGTCAGTGATAGGATAATATCCATATGCCTAC
>NW_006921797.1:5631016-5634876 GCF_000298275.1 Orycteropus afer afer
CAATCTATATGCTGAGCAAATAATCTGAGAAGCTGGACTATATGAAGAAAAATGTGGCATCAGGATTGGAGGAAGAATCATTAACAACCTGAGATATGCTGATGATACAACTTTGCTTGCTGAAAGTGAGGATGACGTGAGACACTTACTGATGAAGATTGAGGAACACAGCCTCCAGTAAGGATTACATCTCAATATAAAGAAGGCAAAAATCCTCACAACTGGACCAATAAGCAGCATAATGATAAATGGAGAAAAGATTGAGATTGTCAAACAATTCACATTGCTTGGTTCTACAATCGACACCAATGGAAGCAGCAGTCAGGACATTAGACGACGTGTAGCATTGGGAAAGTCAACTGCGAAGGAACTGTTTCAAGTGCTGAGGAGCAAGGAAATTTCCTTGTGGACTAAGGTGCGCCTGACAGAGGGCATGATATTTCCAATCACCTCATGTGCATGTGAGAGCTAGACAATGAATAAGGAAGACCGAAGAAGAGTTGATGCTTTTGAGTTGTGGTGCTGGCGAAGAATGCTGAAAGTACCATGGACTGCTAAAAGAACTAACAGATCTGTCCTGGAGGAAGTGCAGCCGAGATGTTCCTTGGAAGCGAAGATTGCCAGACTTTTTCTCACCTACTTTGGTCATGTTGTCAGAGGGGACCATTCCCTGGAGAAGGATGCCATGCTTGATAAGGTCGACGAAAGAGGGGGAGGCCTTCGATGAGATGGATTGATACGGTGGCGGTGACAATGGGCTCAAGTATAACAAGGATCTTGGAGTTGGTGCGGGATCCGGCGCTGTTTTGTTCTACTGTGCATGGGGTCGCTATGAGTCAGAAAGGACTTGACGGCACCTAACAACAACAATAACAACACACACACACGTGGGTACATGTACACACACACACATATTTACACACACAAGAGAGATTTATCTCAAGGAAATAAGTCAAGTGGTTGTGTAGACTGTCAAGTCCCAAGTCCATGGGACTATAGACTAGAGGCTAGAGGCTTCTCTTGATTCATATGGCTGCAGGGGCTGAAGAACCCAAGATTAGTTGGCAATACAGTAGGCTTCTGGCTGCAGAGGATGATGAATCCAAGGTCTGCAAGTAAGATATCAGGCTGCTGGCTCACAGGCTGAGAAGGCAACAATCTTAAGATCAGCAGGTAATACTGCAAGCCACTTGTTCAAGTCCAAGAACTGGAGGTCAGATGATGATGAGCTAAATGCAGGATCCAGATTGAGCAAAAAGCCAGAAAGTTTTGCCAGAACATTTATGTATTTTTGAAGCAGGCCACACTCTTGAGGAAATTCCCTTTCAACTGATTGGCTGCCCAAAGCAGGTTTCATCATGGATGTGATTACATTATATCAGATCTCATCATGGGGAAGTACTACAAGATAACTAACAAACCACTGAGAATCATAGCACAGCCAAGTTGACACACATCCTTAACCATCTCCATTCGACTGACCAGTCATTGCAATGTGGCTATGTGAGTCTCCACTTGTTGTATGTGGTATAGTATATGCTACACTGTTGTTGTTGTTGTTAGGTGCCGTTGAGTCATCTCTGACTCATAGTGACCCTATGTACAACAGAACGAAACACTGCCTGGTCCTGGGTCAGCCCCACAATAATTGCTGTACCTGAGCATGTCACTTCAGCTACTATGTCAATCCATCTCATTAAGGACCTTCACTTTTTCTGTTGACCTTCTACTTTACTAAGTGTGATACCTTTCTTCAGGGAATGGTCCCTTCTGACAATATGACCAAATCAGATGAGATGAAGTCTGGCCATTCTTGCTTCCAATGAGCATTTCGGTTGCACTTTTTCCAAGACAGATTTGTTAGTTCTTTTAGCAGTCCACCGTTCTTTCAGCATTCTTCACCAGCACCACAACTCAATGGCATAGACTCTTCTTCAGTCTTCCTTATTCATTATCCAGCTCTCACATGCTATGAGACAATTGAAAATACCAAGGCTTGGATTAGGGGCACATTAGTCTTCAAGGAGATATCTTTGCTCTTTAGCACTTGAAAGAAGTCTTTTGCAGCAGATTTGCCAATGCAATATGTTGTCTGATGTCTTGACTGCTGCTTCCATTGGTGTTGATTGTAGAACTAAGTAATAAGGAGTCTTTGACAACTACAATCTTTTCTTGATTTAATGTGAAGTTGTTTATTGGACCAATTGTGAGGATTTTTGTTTTCTTTATGTTGAGGTGTAATCCATACTGCAGACTGTAGTCTTTAATCTTCATCAGTAAATGCTTCAAGTCATCCTCACTTTCAGCAAGCAAAGTTGTGTTGTCTGTGTATCACAGGTTGTTAATCAGTCTTCCTCCAATCCTAATGCCACATTCTTGTTCATATAATCCAGCTTCTCAGATTATATGCTCAGCATAGAGATTGAGCAAGTATGGTGAAAGGATACAACCCTGATGCACTCCGTTCCTGATTTTAAATCGTGCAGTTTTCCCTTGTTCTGTTTGAATGACAGCCTCCTAGTCTATGTACATGTTCATCGTAGTACAATTAATTGTTCTTGGATTTTCATTCTTCTCAATGTTATCCATAGTTTGTTATGATCCACACAATCGAATACTATTGCATAGTCAGCAAAACACAAGTAAACATTTTTCTTTCAAAGACTTCATATTACTTGCTTCTACAATCAACACCAAGGGAAGCAGCAGTCAAGATATCAGATGACATATAGGATTGGTCAAATCTGCTGCAAAAGACCTCTTTCAAGTACTAAAGAGCAAAGATATCTCTGTGAAGACTAAGATGTGCCTCACACAAGCCATTGTATTTTCAGTTACCTCATACGTATGTGAGTATTGGATGATGACTAAGAAAGACCGAAGAAGAGTTGAAGCTTTTGAATTGTGGTGTTGGTAAAGAATACTGAAAGTACTGTGGACTGATAAAAGAACTAAGAAATCTGTCCTTGAAGAAGTGCAGCCAGAATGCTTCTTGGAAGTGAGAATGGCCAGACTTCATCTCACCTACTCTGGCATTGTTGTAAGAAGTGACCATTCCCTGGTGAAGGATATCATGCTTCATAAAGTGGATGGTCAATGAAAAAGGGGAAGGCCATCAACAGGATGGATTGACATGGGATGCAATGATGGGCTCAGGTATAACAAGGATCATGGGGCTGGTACAGGACCAGGCAGTGTTTCATTCTGTTGTACATAGGGTCACTATGAGTCAGAGATGACTCGACAGCACCTAACAATAACAACAACAAACATCTTTCTGGTATTCTTTGCTACAGCCAAGATCCATCTGACATTAGCAATGATATCCCTTGTTCCACATCATCTTCTGAATCTAGCTTGCATATCTGGAAGTTCTCTGTCAATATACTGCTGCAACCCTTTGTGAATTATTTTTAAGATTTTCCTTGTGTGCAATATTAATGATATTTTTTTGGTAATTTTCATTTTCTGTGAGATCACCTTTCTTTGGCATTGGTACAAATATGGATCTCTTCCAGTCAGTTGGCCAGGTAGCTGTCTTCCAAATCTCTTAGCATAGCCAAGTGAATACCTACAGTACATAATTCGTTGGATGAAACATCTCAATTGTTATTCCATCAATTCCCGGAGCCTTGTTTTTCACCAATTCCTTCAGTGCAGCTTTGACTTCTTCCTTCAGTACCATTGGTTCTTGATCATATGCCACCTCCTAAAATGGATGAACATCAACTAATTCTTTTTGGTACAGTGACTCTGTGTATTCCTTCCATCTTTGAATGTTTCCTGCATCATTCAATATTTTGCTCATAGAATCTTTCAATATTGCAACTTGAGGCTTAAAGTTTTTCCTCAGTTCTTTC
>NW_006921797.1:5635101-5660641 GCF_000298275.1 Orycteropus afer afer
TCATCCCATAATTCCTCTGGTTTTTGGTCATTGGTGTTCAATGCATCAAATCTATTCTTTAGATGGTCTCCAAATTCAGGTGGGATATAATCAAGGTCATATTTTGGCTCTCTTGTACTTGTTTTAATTGTCTTTAACTTCAACTTGAACTTGCAAATGAGCAGTTGATGGTCTGTTCCACAGTTAGCTCCTGGACTTGTTTTGGCTGAAGATATTGAGCTTCTCCATGGCCTCTTGTCACAGACGTAATCAATATGATTCCTGTGCAATTCATCTGGTGAAGTCTACATGTATAGCAGCTGTTTGTGTTGTTGAAAACAGGCATTTGCCATGAATAAGTCATTAGTCTTGCAAAATTCTATCATGCAATCTCCAGCATTATTTCTATCACCAAGGCCATATTTTCCAACTGCCAGTGATACTGCTATGTTTCCAGTTTTTTAATTTCCATCACCAATGATAATCAACACATCCTGATTGCATGTTTGGTCAATTTCAGACTGCAGAAGATGGCAAAATCTTCAATTTCCTCATCTTTGGCTTTGGTAGTTCGTGCTTAATTTGAATAATAATGTTAACAGGACTTCATTATAGGTGTATGGATATTATCCTATCATTGACAGCACTGTACTTCAGGACAGGTCTTGAAACACTCTTTGTGACAATGAATGCCCTGCCATTCCTCTTCAATTTGTCATTCCTGGCATAGTAGATCATATGGTCGTCTGATTAAAAATGGCCAAAACCAGTCCATTTCAGCTCACTAATGACTAGGATATCAATCTTTATGCATTCCATTTCATTTTTGACAAATTCCAATTTTTCTTAGATTCATACTCTGTACATACCAAGTTCCGATTATTAATGGATGTTTGCAGCTGTTTCTTCTCATCTTGTGTTATGCTACATCAGCAAATTGAGGTCTTAAAACTTTACTGTATCCATATCATTAAGGTTGGCTCTGCTCTGAGTAGGTAGCTCTCTCCCAGTCATATTTTGAGTGCCTTCTGACCTGAGTGAATCATCTTTCAGCACTATATCATACATTGTTTCAGGGCTATTCATAAAGTTTTCCAGTAATATATCAGACAGTGTTTCACTGATATTCATAAAGTTTTCACTAGGCAGCTGTTTGAGAAGTGGATGGGCTCTTCCTTCTTCCAAGTCTGTGTTAGTCTGGAAGCTTCCCTGAAACCTGTTTACAATGGGTAACTCTGTGGACATTCGTAACACTGGTGGCATAGCCTCCAGCCTCACAGCAACTTATAAGCCACCACAGTAAGACAAACTGACAGACAAGTTCATCTCTCCTAGTTGTTCCAAACCACTATGCTCACTTCCTGGCCTCCCCACCTATTCTGGCCCGCTCCTGGCTCCTGCTTCCTTTCCCAGCTGCCCCTTGCTTACCACACTATTAGTCTCAAATTTGGGCACTTTAATTTGCAACTTTGAGGTGAGGAATCCTGGTGGCTCAGTCATTAAAGTGATTGGATGGTAACAGAAAAGTTGGTGGTTCTAACCCTCTGGTTCCTCCATGGGAGAAAAGATCTTGAGTGCAACTCCTGTAAAGATTACAGCCTAGAAAACCCTATGGGGTAGTTCTACCCTCTCCTATATGGTCAATAGAAATTGTAATTCACTTGATGGTACAACAACAAGCTTTGAGATAGGGAGAATATAATCCTTGAATTGTCCTGTAAACTACATAACAACAACAGTATCTCTACCTAAGTGTTATTTCTATGCTGGGGATTGAGACAGCACCAAGGAAATCTCTCAGCCATCTTAAAGCCTAATCTCAAGAAATTAAACTGTTTAGAAGAAGCTTTGGGCCATTTTACAGATTTATTTATTTCAAAAGAAATTCTTGCCTCCAATAAGTGAGAATGAATGTTATTTGGTCTCATGCAGCATAGATGGTGGCCATTTCTCAGACTTTTCTGAAACAAGTTGACTATGTACATGTGTTGGTCTGCTAAAAAGATAGTGGCCATACAATGCCTGTTTACCAAACAAAGGCAGGTAGCTTTGTGAGCTCAAAGGCTTTGAGTCTGCATCCATTGCAGAAACCTTTGAAAATTTGTTTCAACAGGTATAAAGAGTGTGCCCATCTCCTAAGTACACACCAAAGGAAGGGGGAGAGGCAACCCAGAAGCTTGCTGGGAAGAAGGGAAGTTTATCATTTGCCAAATAATCCACATGGATAATTGATCTTTGACTGGAATCACAAACATTTGGTCCATTATTATGGTCTCTGGTATGGTGATCAGGTACCAGCAGGTCTCTGCCAAATTCGAGAGGTTCTGAGAGTGGTTCAAGAGCACTTCTGTCAAATTAGCATGGGGAAAAAAGCTCATTTTACAATGTTCAATATGAAAATACAGTATATAAATTTAAAAGTAAAATACTAGTCATTTGGAGTATATAAATTCCTAATGATATAGGCCAAATTTTCATGTAATTTCTTCACATTTGCAAAACTCTTGACTTTGAGAGTGGCTGCTCATGATTTCAGTTTCCCAAATGCTGTTTATGCACAACCAAAACAAATAAATAAATAAATAGATGTTGGGAAAATTTATTCACATATATAATACATCTATGTTTTATTCTAGTGCTATGCATATTTTTCCTTCACACATCAAGACAACATCCCTCTTCAATTATCTTCTTTGCCATCAAGAGCTTTTGGGTAGAGTGGCAGAAGTTGCTGTTCACCTCAAGATTATTGCAGATGAAACCTAGGCTCGATGAAGGAGGACCATGCTGGGTCTTCTTTGGGGATAAGGAGGTGAAATAAAAAAAAAGGCTGGTGCTGGTGTGTTGTTGTTGTTGTTGTTATGTGTCATCGAGTCAGACCTGACTCACAGCAACCCCTCCTTGGGTTTCTGAGGCGGTATCACTACGGAAGTAGATTGCCCAAACTTTTTGTCCTAGGAGTGGCAGGTGTGTTGAGGGCAGGTATATTCCAAGGAATGTCTTAGGTAGGTTTCTGTGGACAAAATCTACTTGGTGTATGCATACACACATTATGGGAGCTTGCCTCTGAGTGAAGGTGGTGGGAAGAGGCTGGTAGGAACTGCTACATGAACACTTTGTAACTAAACCAGTAAGGAACCAAGAAGCTATCTGCCCTCTAGGGGCCCTGCAGGCTAGGAGATACTTTTTTTCCCCCCCAGAAATAATTGATGCTGTCTACATAGCGTTTTTAAGAATATTTCAAATTTCATTTGACTCTTGAGAAATTTGCAGGACTCTGGAAGGAATAAAAAAGAGAGAAAGCCTAAGTAATGGCAAAGCTCATTGAATTTTTTCTCAACACAACAGTCTGTAGATTAGAGACTAAATTGATTTAGGAACCTAAAGGAGTGTGACATGTATTACACCTAGATTTGTAGGATTTATACCCACTAAAAATATACACAAATCAAAGCAATTTACTAAGAACATTGACATGTTTGATATTCACCACAGCAACTCATTAACAGCTATGAGAGCAGACATTATTCCTATCTTAAGTATGAACAAAGAGAAACTCAGAAAAATGGACTTTTCCACAGTTACTTCCTCCAGGACAGATTTGTTAGATCTTTTAGCAGTGCATGGTACTTTCAGCATTCTTTGCCAATACCACAGCTCAAAAGCATCAGTTCTTTTTCGGTCTTACTTACTCATTGTTCAACTCTCACATGTATATGAGACAATTGAAAATGCCATGGATTGGCTCAGGTATACCTTAGTCCTCAAGGAGACATCTTTGCTTCTCAGCACTTGAAAGAGGTCCTTTGCAGCTGACTTGCCCAGTGCTGTACATCTTCTCACATCTTGACTGCTGCTTTCATATGGGAAGATTGTAGCCATATTTGACCTTGAGAAAGCCTGTTTCCCTACAATCTGCATGGTCCTTGAGGGTCCTGAGGGGAGGGATCATAATTATGATAGGAACAGGCAACAATGCTGCAGCTGGAGGTACAGGCCACAGCATCTATACAGGCAAACTACTCTATACCAGGAAAAGGCCAAAACCCAGCAAAAAGTGTCACCAGCTAGAGAGGAAGGAGGAAAACCAGGCAGCCACAGAAAACCTGCTATCAGTAGCGTATAGGACCTCTATCTAATTCTTCATGTGGCTTAAAAAATAAGTGATGTCCTGGAGAAGCTGGGGTCGTCAGGAGCAGCAGGATATCCAGGTAAAAGGGGCAGGAGGCAAGACTAGGCCCCAAGCCCCCTAGAACCAGGAAAGGAAGGGAGCAGGGGAGGCCAGGGACCTCAGGAGTGGCAGGATACAGGTATAGGGGAGGGAGGCAAGGCTAGGCCCCAGCCTCCTAGAGCCAGGAAAGGGAGGGAGCAGCCAGGGACCACAAAGTGGTAGGTTCCAGGTAGGAATTGGATAAGGGGAGGGCACACAGGTTTCCAACAGCTAAGGGAGACAAACTTTTCTGTCAGTTTGTCATCATGTGGGGCTTGTACATTGCTGTGAGGCTTGAGGTTGTGACACTGGTGTTTCAGACGCCAGCAGAGTTGCACATGGTGCACAGGTTTTAATGCAGCTTACAGACTAAGACAGACTAGGAAGAAGGAAGAGGCCATCCACTTCTCAAAAATTGGCCAGGGAAAACCTTATGAATTCGAGACCAACACTGTCTGATACATTAATGGGCAACTTTATGAATAGCTTGGAAACATTGTCTGACACAGCGCAGGAAGAAAATCTTTCAGGTCAGAAGGCACTCAATATAGGACTGGGAAAGAGCTGCCTCAACAGAGTAGAACCAACCTTGATGATATGGATAAAGTAAGTGTTTCAGGACCTCTGTGTGCTGATGCGGCATGACTCAAATTGAGGAGAAACAGCTGCAAACATCCATTAATAATTGGAACATGGAATGTATGAAGTATGAATCTAGAAAAATTGGAAGTTGTCAAAAATGAAATAGAACACATAAAGATTGATATCCTCGGCATTAATGAGCTGAATTGGATGGGTTTTGGGCATTTTGAATCAGACAACCATATGATCTACTGTGCCAGGAGTGAAAAATTGAAGAGGAATGGCGTGGCATTCATCATCACAAAGAATGTTTCAAGATATGTCCTGAAGTACAATGCTGTCAGTGATAGGATAATATCCATATGTCTACAAGGAAGACCCATTACTACTACTATTATTCAAATTTACACACCAACCACCAAAGCCAAAGATGAGGAAAATAAAGTTTTTTTTTTTTTTTATCAACTTCTGCAGTCTGAAATTGATCAAACATGTAATCAAGATGTGTTGCTTATCACTGGTGATTGGAAGGCAAAAGTTGGAAACAAAGAACCAAGGGTAGTTGCAAAATTTGGCCTCAGTGACAGAAATAACACTGGAGATAGCATGATAGAATTTTGCAAGACCAATGACTTATTTGCTGCAAATATCTTTTTTCAGTAACTCAAACAGTAGCTGTGCACATGGACTTCACCAGATGGAGTACACAGGAATCAGATTGACTACATCTTTGGCAAAAGGAGATGAAAAAGCTCAATATCTTCAGCCAAAACAAGGCCAGGATCTGATTGCAAGTTCAACTTGAAGTTGAAGACAAATTAAAACAAATCCACAAGAGCCAAAATATGACCTTGAATATGACCTCCTGAATTTAGATATCATCTAAAGAATAGATTTGATGCATTGAACATCAATGACTGAAAGCCAGAATAATTGTGGGAAGACATCAAGAATATCAACCATGAAGAAATCAAAAAGGTCACTAAAAAGAGGAGAAAAGAAGAAAAGACCAAAATGGATGACAGAAGAGACTGAAACTTGCCCTTGAGTGAAGAGTAACTAAAGTAAATGGAAGAAATGACAAGATAAAAGAGCTGAACAGAAGATTTCAAAGAGCAGCTCGAGCAGACAGAGCAATTATCATAATGAAATGTGCAAAGACTTGGAGTTAGAAAACCAAAAGAGAAGAACATGCTCAGCATTTCTCAAGCTGAAAGAACTGAAGAAAAAAATTAAGCCTAAAGTGGCAATATTGAAAGATTCTGTGGGCAAAATATTGAATGATATTGAACGATGCAGGAAGAATCAAAAGAAGATGGAAGGAATACACAGAGTCACTGTACCAAAAAGAACTGGTCAATCTTCATCCATTTCAGGAGGTGACATATGATCAAGAACCAATGGTATTGAAGGAAGAAGTCAAAACTGCACTGAAATAATTGGCAAAGAACAAGGCTCCAAGAATTGATGGAATACCCATTGAAATGTTTCAACAAATGGGTGCTTCTCTGGAGGCACTCCCTCAGTTATGTCAAGAGATTTGGAAGACAGCTACCTGGCCAACTGACTGGAAGAGATACATATTCCAAAGAAAAGTGATCCCACAGAATGTGGAAATTATTCAACAGTATCATTAATATAACATGCAAATAAAATCTTACTAAAGATAATTAAAAAAATGGTTGCAGCAGTATATTGACTGAGAACTTCCAGAGGTGCAGGCTGGATTCAGAAGAGGACGTGGAACAAGGGATGTCATTGCTGATGTCAGGTGGATCTTGGCTGAAAGCAAAGAATACCAGAAAGATCTTTATTTGTGTTTTATTGACTATGCAAAAGCATTTGATTGTGTGGATCATAAAAAATTACGGATAACATTGAGAAGAATGGGAATTCCAGAACACTTAATTTTACTCATGAGGAACCTGTACATAGACCAGGAGACTGTTGTTTGAACAGAAAAAGGGAACAGTGCATGGTTTAAAATCAAGAAGGGAGTGCATCAGGGTTGTATCCTTTCACCATAATTATTCAATCTGTATGCTGAGCAAATAATCTGAGATGCTGGACTATATGAAAAGGAATGTGGCATCAGGTTTGGAGGAAGAATCGTCAACAACCTGTGATACAGTGATGATACATCTTTGCTTGCTGAAAGTGAGAATGACTTGAAGTACTTACTGAGGAAGATTAAAGAATACAGTCTGCAGTATGGATTACATCTCAATATAAAGAAAACAAAAATCATCACAACTGGACCTATGAGCAACATTACAATAAATAGAGAAAAGACTGAAATTGTCAAAGATTTCACATTCCTTAGTTCTAGAATTGATGCCAATGGAAGCAGCAGCCAGGACATCAGACGTATAGCACTGGGCAAATTGGCTGCCAAGGACCTCTTTCAAGTGCTGAAGAGCAAAGATGTCTCCTTGAGGACTGAAGTGTGCCTGACACAAGCCATGGTATTTTCAATCGCCTCATATGCATGTGAGAGCTGGACAATGAATAAGGAAGACCGAAGAAGAACTGATGCTTTTGAGCTGTGGTATTGGCAAAGAATGCTGAAAGTACCATGGACTGCTAAAAGAACTAAGGAAATGCTGCCAGAATTCTCCTTGGAAGCGAGAATGGCCAGACTTCATCTCACATACTTTGGTTATGTTGTCAGAAGGGACCATTCCCTGGAGAAGGATGTCATGCTTGGTAAGGTGGAAGGTGGATGAAAGATGGAAGGCCCTCAATGAGATGGATTGACATGGTGGCAGCAGTGATGGGCTCAAGTATAGCAAGAATCATGGAGCTGGCTCAGGACTGGGTGGTGTTTCGTTCCGCTATGCATAGGGTCGCTATGAGTCAGAGATGACTCAATGGCACCTAACAACAACAACGTTTTGCTGATAGTTTGGTATATAGGTACAATATTCAGTCTTCACTACAGCACATGCCCTGCCTTGAGTGGCTGTCAGAATGTCCATAACTATTCACTTCTGGAGGACTACCTTCTTTATCTATCGTTCAGGCCTGTTTCGTAAAAATAATCAGAGCTTCAATTTGTCCCATGACTTCCACAGAGGTAAAGATAGGGGAAAAAAAAATTAAAAGGTAATCATAACAATGGAAAATACTGCATGTGATCGACCTGGCTTTTACCGTGAGGTAATTAAGTGTCTTTGGTAATGTTCTCTAGTGGTCCTTGCAGTATAGGGCAACCCTAAGGGGCAATATCACACACAATCATATGAAAACCTAGGCCACAATAGCAGCTACACATTCATTGAATGCTTTTAAGAGGAAAGTAAATTCCTACTGTCATATGGGATTTATGCTGCAACAAATCACTGACATTCAGTCTATTATCCATTGGCCATGGAACACAGGATTCAAGCCCACTATTTTGGAGTAGGACTTGCAGGGAGACAAGTGAAACTACAGGATTTTATTTGGCTCAAAACAGACAGAGGGTTTTCCCAGTACTCCCTTTTCTGGTACCAACCAACCTGAACCATCCTAGAGGTGGCAAATGCACTCCTGGGGCCATGACTGGGAGGTGTTGTAGTCTCTTATCAGGGGTTGGGCTTCTGCAATAGTCTGGGCCATGGAAAAGATGAGGTTGTGCTCCTTCTCTCCTGTTCCTGTTACCCCACATTTAGCTATAGAGGCTTACACATACCCCCATATACCTCCCACAGCTGTCCAATGAGTTCTGGCCTGAAGCTTCACGTTTCAAGGCTTGTCTTAAGTTCTTTGGAAGAGGAATTGCCCACAGACATAGCATTTGCTTTTGTGGTGAATTCTGGCAAAGCTGTGAGCTCACTCTAGGTAGTCATTAGTAGCCTTCAAGGGAAGAAAGCAGAGTATATATAGTTGGAAAGACAGGGTTTAGTAAGTACCAAGAGGGGTAAGTCTTTCCCCTTCTATTAGGATCACACTAGTGGCTTCTCTTTGGCTAGTGAGAACAGCGGCTGCCTTAGGCATTTTTCCTGGATGAGTGTTCCATATGATCTGCAGCAAGGATGTCACCCAATGATGGTTTGTGAGTAGTCACTTGTTTTGCTGTATGCGAGGAAGAGAGACCCATTTCAATTCTACGTACTGCCTGAGGCAATTGACTGCTAACCAGAAGGTTGATAGTTCAAACTCACCAGCCACTCCTTGGAAGGCAAGTTGCTCAATCTACTTCCATAGTGATACCATCTTGGAAACCCAAGGAGGGGTCGCTATGAGTCAGATTCGACTCGACAGGACATAACAACAACAACATAACCACCATCCTAGTCTAGGTGAAGTATGACTGTTGAGACTCTCCATGCAGCAGGATGATGATTTCCCACAGTAGCCAGGTCAGTTTCTCTGCTTCTAGAGGAATGAAGTAACCAATCCACCCCAGTGTGGTAACCCATGCCTGGAGCCAATAGATAGTTCCACTTTCAGTTGCCATGTCCTGTGGTGTTTGGTGGACCATTCCTCGTTATTATGGCAACAAACTGGGCAGATATTCTTCTAGAGCCTGTGATGTCACTTATATTATGGTCAGAAGGTCACTAGGGGCTCCCAATCTGGCATAAAGAGCTAAAGCCTCTTTGAGGGTTGAATTTATCAACCTCAAAGCCTTAGGCAGCATTTTGCCCTTTCCCTCCTCTACCAGGGAAACTTTGCATGATAATCTACCTGCCAGTCTATCAGGGGCTCCATTCCCTTATATATGTGTTTAGGATTGTGGGGCAGATGTTTTAGGCATTGGCATAAGCACAAAGGGGAATTTTTTTCAGTAGTCACCAAATTACTCTTCTTCACTGCTATGTCTGTCTCTTTGGCTATTTTCTAACCAACACAAGCACTGTGGTGTCCACTTTTCTCATGAATGCAGTGGGAGCTTCCCCTCTGGAAATATGACTCTAACTTGTGCTTCTTGATTCCTTAGGGGGTGGGGGGATGGGTAGGAGAGTGAATTGCTACATGAAAAACAGGTCCATGTTCAAGGTTTGGAAGTGATCTCAGACATCCTGCCACAGGGTTTTCTTCCACATAATCTTGCCCATTACTGGGCACTGCTCCTTACACCATTGGCCAGTGCACATACTTAATCCACAGGCTACTGCTCAGTCCTCTACATAGAGGATTAATGATCAGGGCTTGTGGAAGATAACCATCCATACAACTTTTAATTTGGCCAATTGATTGCTTTCCCTAGAGCCAGATTCAAACCACATGGTATTAGTGGAAGCTTGTATGGCCACCTCCAACCACTGTGATGGAATGCCTCGAACTAGACCCACACGTGTAACTGATGACTGCTGGCAAAGGGCCTTCCTCTTTCTTTGCTGATAGGAGAGATGGCTCCAGTGGTATACTAGCCTTTGCTGGGGTGTCGTCTTGATATGTAGCCCTTCCCTTATTGTAGTCATTGTTTTCACTTGCACAACCAACTCTTTTACTTTCTTGAAATTTTGCTGCTGTTCTTTGTTCCAGGCTGAAGAGCCATTCTTTTTTCTTTTTTCCCACCGGTTGATAGAGTAGTCTCAATCCCTGTGCTAAGTGGGATATAAATACTTTCCAATACCCCAAAATATTCACAAAGGCCTGTACTTCTTTTGGTATCCTAGGGGTAGGGTAAGCTTGTATCTTATTGACTATGGCTTTAGGCAGCACATGGCTTTTACCCAACCAGACAACTCCTAGGAATATTACTGATGTTCCCAGCACCTACAACTTTGGGGGTTCCTGGACCATCCTTTACCCTATAGGTGGGTGATTAGAGCATCTGGGAAATCCTGTAACAGAGAAAGAAACATCTTCAGCAGTTACCATGATGTCATCAATATAATGAAACCAGTGGACAGCAGTGGAGAAACCAAACAGATCATGTCCCTAGCAACCATAGCATGGCAAGTGGTGGGGTTGTATTAAAAGCCCTGACATGGTACCAAGAATGTCCATTGCTGCCCTTCCCAGGTGAAGATGGTGTGGTCTTGGTAAGATGGGGCTAGATAGATGCTAAAGAACACATTAGCCAGGTCTAACAGAGTGTGATATATACCCAGGTTCATTCCCCTTCAGGACTATTTTTTGCCATCTGCCCTTGCAGATGGAATTTTCTCACAGTGGCATTCAAGGCCAATTACGTGGGAATATTCACCCCTAGATTGTCAATTGCCAAGAGTGAAAGCTTGAAACAGCTCAGGGTTTCCAAAGAAAAGGGTGTCCTTTGTCTCTGTATTGATTAGGACTAGTACTTGCAGTTTATTTGTCCCTGGCCAATGTATTTTAAGTTCTACATGGGGCCTCCAGTCCCCTTGCAGGGCTCTGACTTGGTGGTCACTTCTACCCCCACCCTTAGTCCCTAGGGAGTGATGAGGTCCAACCAGAGTCATGAGGCATTTCCTCCCATTGGGACATTAGCACCCAGAGGACAATATTGCTCTGGCTTCAGCTTCTTCTGTAGGTTTTCTTGTCTTTCACTGCACCTTGGTCTCATTTGTGTCCACCCAAATCTGCTTTCTGGTTACTATCAAGAATTTTTCATGGGGCTTTTGGATGGTTCTCCTTTTATTCCCTCCTTTCTCATGACTTACATCACGTTCTCTCTAGCCCTCTCAGTTTCACCTAGGTTGGCTGCTCCAGGTTGGGAGCTTTGTGTAGGCACTGCCAGAATAAGGGACCAACTCTAAGATCCTTGCTTTCATTTCTGCAGCAATGAATTTACTCTCATGGTTGGAGTGAAGCTTATTTTCTAACTGACTTTGAATGCAGGCCTGCTACATGGCAAGTGGGAAATGGGGAAGGGGAGAGAAGGGAAAGTGAAAGGCATGGGCAGGGGCTTCCCCACACGCCACAAGTGGGGGTTTGTCTGGTACAGCTGCGTAATCCCAACACTCACTTTCCCTCCCTCTTTCTTGTTCTTGCTGCCCTTATGACCTGAGCAAAAAGGAGGGTCTGAAACAGCACACTTGGCCTGGCCAGGGCCCCAGGTTATAGAAGGAGAGGCAGTGGCAATGGCAGTGGTTCAGCTCTCTCACTCACATTCCGTGCTCAGGTTTGCCGCTAATCGTCTCCAAATCACTTCCTCCTTCACCTCTGTTTTGGCAAATCTAGCTGCTCCTCTTGTTTTAGAACATCAGTTGTGGCCCCCCACACAACTGTAGTCCACACCTTTTAAACTATAGCTCCTTTTGCACTGCTCTTACATGTGTTTCATGGCTAATTGTGTGTTGGTGACCAGCCAAACTGCCCAGAGCAGTGACTTCTGTTCTGGCCACCAATCTTCCCTTACCCTCTTTTCCACAATTATGAAGGCACAGGTTTTTCTAAAACCAAGCTATGCCACTTGTCATTTTTGGGGCATCCCTGTACTCATGTGGAGGATCACATGAACCTGAGAGATCCTCTGGTAGATGCAAGTGGGCCAGACCTCCTGATATAGAGGTACAGTGCCCCTGGGATTCCCTCTGATGAATGAGTTAAACCTACCACCTAAAGGTCACAGGCCCCCAGGATTACCCCTTATGGTTGCCTCTTCCTTATCAGCCATGTTTTTGGTCTGCTGTTTGCTCACGAACTATCTAGACATGGAGTAGTAACTCTAAATTTGTCTCCAGATGTGGAGGGAGCCAAGAGACTGAAGACCGAGGCTGGCAGCTCCATTAAGGGCTTAGTGATCTAGACTGGTCCATGGGTGATGGCAGGGCATATTATAATCTCCATGTCCACAAAGGGAGTCAGGGATTTTTATGGCTCTGGCAAACAAAGGAGGCTTGGGGCCAGAGCCCTGGACCTCCAAGGCCACACCAACAAATGTGAGTGATTTAATAAGCAGAAATGGACTAGCAGCAAAAAAGAGCACAGCCATATTCAGCCTTGCAAAAACCTGTTCCTCTACAAACCATTTCACCTTTAAATGTCTTACCATTGACAAGGTAGTGCCAGACACACCACAAAATCAAATGTGTTACTTAACAACAATAGTTTCTGCTTGGAGCAAATGGTTAAGTGCTCATCTACTAACTTAATGGTTGGTAGTTCCAATCCATGTAGAGGTACCTCAGAAGAAAGACCTGGCAATCTACTTCTTAAATATCACAGCTATTGGAAACTTTTGAACCATGATTTTACTCTGACACCCATGGGGTCACCATGAGTTGGAGTCAATTCAGAGCCAACTGGTTTGGTTTTATTTAACAATAATAGCAACTAACATAAGTCCTGTTGAGTAGTCCTGCTAGAAAATCTGTCTTTGTCTTCAATAACTGGTAAGCTTTTACAGTAAGATCTTGTAGTCTAGAGGCTCATAATTACTAATAAAATGAAGGCAACTACATAACTACTTCAAACACATTGAGATATTTCAACAAATGGATGCTATGATAGAGGCACTTATTCATCTATACCAAGAAATTTGGAAGACTGCTACCTGGCCAACTGACGGGAAGAGATCCATATTTGTACCTATTTCAAAGAAAGGTGATCCAACAGAATGTGGAAATTATCAAACAATATCATTAATATCACAGGCAAATAAAGTTTTGCTGAAGATCATTCAAAAATGATTACAGCATTGTAGTGACAGGGAGCTTCCAGAAATGAAAGCTGGATTCAGAAGAGGAGGTGGATGAGGGACACCATTGCTGATGTGAGATGGATCTTGGCCAAAAGCAAAGAATCCCAAAAGATGTTTACTGTGTTTCACTGACTATGCAGAAGCATAGAACTGTGTGGATAATAACAAATTATGGATAACATTGCAAAGAATGGAAATTCTAGACATTTAATTTTTCTTATGAGGAACATGTACATAGTCCAAGAGGCTGCCATTCAAGTAGAACAAAAGGATACTGCCTAGTTTAAAATCAGGAAGGATGTATGTCAGGTTGTATCCTTATACAATCCTTGTTCAATCTTTATGCTGAGAAAATAATCCGAGAAGCTGAACTATGTAAAGAAGAATGTGGCATCAGAATTGGAAGACTTATTAACAACCTGCCATACGTGGATGACACAACCTTGTTAGCTGAAAGTGAAGATGAAGCACTTACTGATGAAGATTAAAGACTACAGTCATCAATATGGATTACACTTCAAAATAAAGAAAACTAAAATCTTTACAACTGGACACTGGACCAATAAGTAGCATCAAAATAAATGGAGAAAAGATTGAAGTTATCAGCGATTTCATTTTACTTGAATCCACAATCAAGATCCATGGAAGCTGCAGTCAAAAAATCAGACGTCACATTGCACTGGGCAAATTTGCAGCAAAGGGGTTTTAAAACTTTAAAGTGTTGAAGAGCAAAGATGCCATTTTGATGACTAAGGTGTGTCTGATTCAAGCCATAGTATTTTCAATAGTCTCATATTTTCTGTTCTAAAAGAAAATTATATGATAGCTGGACCATGAATAAGGACCACCAAAGAATTGATGCTTTTGAATTGTTGTGTTGAGGAAGAATATTGAAAATACCACTGACTTCCAGAAGAATGAACAAACCTGTCCTGAAAGATGCGTAGCCGGAATGCTCTTTGGAAGCAAGAATGGCCAGACTTCGTCTCACCTACTTTGGTCATACTGTCAGACGGGACCATTCCCTGGAGAAGGATATCATGCTTGGTAAAGTGGAGGGTCAACAAGGAAGGGGAAGACCCTCAACAAGAAGGATTGACACAGAGACTGCAACAATGGGCTCAGGTATAGCAAGGATCGTGAGGCTGGCACAGGACTGGGCAGTGTTTAGTTCTGTTTTACATAGGGTCGCTATGAGTTGGTGCCAACTCCATGGCACCTAACAACAACACAATACTACTTGCTTTGCTAATAATGGCTGTGACTTTAAAATACTGTGATGAGGATGTATCGTTGGTTTGGCAGATTGAGCTGGCCAATTCTTGATTTATTTACAGTAAAATGCAATATTGATTGGCCTCTGTCTATACATATGTCTCATTGGCACAGTTTAGAGAAAACACTCAATCAGGAGACAAAATACCTGGGGTAAAATCCTAGTTGTGTCACTTACACCTCTGTGACTTTGGGAAAAGTGTTTACCATTTTGGAGTGTCTTTCCTTACCTGTTAGATGGAAATGAAGCTATAGCTGCCCTGCCCATCTCTGAAGGCTATTGTGAAGATCATGTGCTATAATGCATAGAAAAGGGCTTTGTGAAGTCTAGCTTTAATATATTATTATTCAGAAATTCCATACTGTTATTTATTATGATCAGTGAAAATGAAGTAAGCTAGGTCAATGCATTGTTTCTCTAGTGCTGATCTAACAGAAAATATCACAAGTGGAAAATGGAAGACTTTAACAGACAGGGTTTTATTCTCTCACAGTTTAAGAGGCTAGAAGCCCAAATTCAAAGTGCCAGCTCTAGGGGCTGGGTGAAGGCCCTTTGACCTTTGGCTTCAGCTCTGCCTCTTGCTCCTGGCCCACTGAAGCTAGAGGTGTCTCTTAACCTCAGGCAGCTGCTGACTACTGAGGCTGACAAACCTAAGATCTTGACAAGTGAAATGGCACAGTCGCACAATTATCAAGCAACACGGCAAGCCACTAGTTCGAGTCCAGAAATAGTCCCAAGATCAGCAGACAATATGGTAAGCCACTCACTGATGACGGCCAAATGCAGGATCCAGATGTGCCAAGAAGCTCAGGGACTTTCTCAAATCTTCTTACATACATACTGGAAACAGACTACATTCCTAAGGTCTCAGCTGCTCACAGCAGATTTCACCATGGAGTTGATTAGCAGTCTCATCATGAGGAATCACTACATCCAGCTGCCCAGCCACTCAAAACCAGACCCAGCCAAGCTGACACATAATCTTAACTACTACTACAGTCAGCAAGGATCTCCTACACCTAGTTTTCCCTCCATGTTCCAGGAACTGTACCACATGTTTTTTCATACATTGCATATAATTCTTACAACAACCCTATGAAATAGATTTCATTACTTCAATTTTACAGATAAGAAATACAAGAATCAGGTTAAGCAATTGGCCATTAGTAAGAAAGAGACTGAGTTGAGATTTGAATTCAAGATTTTCTGACTCCTAGATCCTTGCTTTTGAGAGGCCCACTGTCTTGTCTCTCAGAAGAACCCAGGAGTCCCGTTTGCCTTTGACAGGCCAGTTAGATTATTACCCTCCAGGAAGAGCAGTGCATTAGTGAGTGGCAGCTGCAGTGACCAAGCCCGGCAGAATCCACGCTCTGGCCATTTCAACTTGCCACTGCTGATCATGCCTGTATTTTTTCATTGTTTTATCACAGAAGTGTGGTGATAAAAGCCTCCTTTTTATAGCCCTTGTGAAACAAATCGAAGTGCAGTGTTTACAAAGACCCTCCAGTTGATCGGTCTGCTGCTACAGTCTTGGTGTGCTCCAGCTCGATAGATGGCACTTGTTTTAATGGCCTGAAGGAAAGATCCTTTTAAGAAGATCATATGAAAAGAAACCTGGCTCTTTAGTCCCATGGGTAGGAAAATTAGCTTTTAGTTTTGATTTAAATTTTGAGAATTGTTTGTTTTTTCAGACTCCAAGAAGAAGGATTTATACTGGAGTTATGCCTGGAGATAAAGCTGTATATCATTGAGTTAACTCCCCCCCCCCCAAACAATGCATGTACTGTAAGATTTTTGTCAACAGTACAATGCTTCCTCCTTCATTATTTTCATAAGTGTGCTATGCCAATTATTTATTTATTTATTTTACGTATTGCCGATTTCAACTGAGAGTAGGAAGACATAATTAAACTACAAAAAAAGCAGACCTAACATAAACCAGTGGTTTCACTTGAGGCGCTCTTGTAAGGTTTTTGCATTCAGCCACTGAGCTAATGCCCTATAATTATCAACTTAAATTAATCAAAACAAAAGCACTGTTACAATTATTTATTATCTATTACCAAAGGACTACCCATCTTGATTCATGTTTCTTGACAATGGTTTATACTTTTATTATACAATTATTATCAGAAGTAACAGTTTCTATTTTTATATATATCAATGCATATTAAAGAAAATGAACATAATGATTTGATTTTCCTGTAATATTGGAGGATGGGTTAATGAGGCCGGATTGGACTTCAGGAAATGTCATGAGACATGTGTGCATGTGTATGAGCACACTATGCTAGAACTATTTAACACAATTTCATTATTTCCATGAGTTATATGCTTGGGCATGTTATCTGTGAAAAAAATGTGGTACTACATTGTGGAAAATGGGACTACCTGACTGTGTGAAAGTTGTAAAAACTTGGTTTCTGTCCTGGCTGTGCCATGCACAAGCTGTATCACTTTGAAAAAATGAATTAACCTCTATGATTCTGTTGTCTCATCTATGAAATCAGGATTATGTCTCCGTAGAAGGGCGTATTAATCATGTAGAGACAAACTCTTTATCCCATATATTCACACTCACTAAAAATACACATAAAGAGCTCTGGTGGTGCAGTGCCCAAGGCATTTGACTGCTAACCAGATGGTTGGAGGTTCAAACCCATCAGCCACTGTATGGAAGGAAGACAGGGCAATCTACTTCTGCAAAGATTTACTGCCTTGGAAACCCACTAGGGGTTGCTATGAGTCAGAATACACTCAGTGGCAGTCAGTGGCAGTGGGTAAAAATACACATAGCCCAAAACAATTGATTGTAGTAGGTTGCCAATTCCTTTGGACCTGTGGACAGGAAATCAGGGTTTTAACACCACAAATTGATGTGTGACCTTGAGAAAATCACTTTACTTCTCAGGCTCTTTGTCTCTTAGTTGGAAAAGGAGTAGAGCTTGGATAAGAATATCTTTGAAGTCTCTTTCAGCTCAAACCTTCTATGCATCTATAACTTATTACTTTTAGTTCTGAACCTGCAAGAATTTTGGTAGTTACTGCTTTGAGATACTTTAGAAGAAATACTTTTCAATGGCTCTGACAATGTCATATTGAGAAATAACAGTTCTATGCAGACAAAAGAAGAAAAGGATACATTTTATCTATTATCTCTATATTTAAGAAGATTGTGTATTACTGTGAATTTAATAGACATTATGTGCTTATCTCTCCACCAGACTTTGAACTCTTTGAGGGCAGGTATCTCTATCTCATTCATCTTAATGATACACAGTAGAATCCTTGACATATAGCAGTTACTCAATATGTGTTCAGTAATTCACTTTTTCAATTTTTTTTTACATGTACAGTTAAAAAGAGAAGAATCGGGTTTTGACATCTCCTCAATGTTTAGCAGGAAGGACAAAATATCTGGAGAAGGATATCATACTTGGTAAAAGTGTGATAATAAAGTAGAGGGTCAGTGAAAAAGAGGAAGAGCCTCCATATGATGGATTTACACAACAGCTGAAATAATGCTTTCAAACATACCTCCTATGGTGAGGATGATGCAGAACGGGGTAATATTTTTGTCTACATAGGATTCCTAAGAGTCAGAGATGACTCCAAACATTTAACACAAACAAATGTTTATACTTTTATTAACTCTAATATATATGTTTTGGATTAACTCCCTAATCATTACTATGGGCTAGAATCAGTGAATGGGTCACACAGAACTCATATACTGTTCATTCAGGATTTCTCAGCAAAGACCCAGTCTGAGTATATGGGTGAGTAAGACAGGAATATTATGTCTATTGTGACTACCAGACTTACCACTATCCTCCTTTCTAGCTCAAAACCCTTCAATGGTTTCTTCTGTACTACTATACCAAATCTAACGATCAACTTGTTTTGCCAACTCTTTATTCTATATCCATCCATTCTCAAGGTATTGGGAGGATTCCTTCCAGTATAATACATTTTATCCTGTAGACATCATAAGAAAATATTGGCAAATATTTGAGGACTCTTCGATTATTTTGAAGTTATTATTTCAGACATTGAGAGTTAGGGAGTATTGGAGAAATCACAAAGATGCAATATCTTTTTTTTTTTTTTTTTGAGAAAGAGTAGAATTCAGGAAGTTTCAATTGACCTGCCCAAGACAACTGTTAGATTGGTAAAATGTTTAAGTGTTCCATTGAAATGTGCCCTGGTTTTCTCTGTGAAATCCTCAAACCGAGGACAGATGGTATCATTTTATATCCATACAGACCTTGTCCTTACAAAGGATGACAAAGTACTTGACAAAGTCTTTATAGTCACCATGCTACAGAGTGTGCAATGGGGAGATAAAAGAGTTGCATGGATCATTAGCATTTGAGAAATTGAACAAATGTGTAGAGGAGAAAAATGTTGACTGGCGACACTAAAGGAACTCTACTTTTCTCAAAAGGAACCCAAGGTTTTAAGATCAAAGAATAAACTAGATTTTGATGTTGAATAATTCCTCTTCTTGTTCATTTAACAATTTCTTGAACATTCATTATGTCCCTGATACCAGCCTAGCACTGTGGGGAATGCTAAGATGGATAAGACAGAGGATTTACTTCTATAGCTTTAGAAGAACAAAATATACCACCCATTTGTTCTCTGCTTATTTTTGGAACTATTTGAAAACAAGACACGAGTTAGGTTGTGGTCAAAAGAGTAGCATATTTACTGATAAAGATTTACTTATGACTGGACTTTGGGACAGCTCACTCAAGGAAGAATTGGGCTTAGTAGAGCAGAAGCACTTCTCTAAAATTACTGCCTGCAAACACTCCTGCTTTTTGAGCCAAACTAGTAGCCTTTTAATTATTCATTCATCAGATTTGCAGTACTACTAACCAGACAACTTACTTTTTATGTGAGGAAAAATGAGGAAGGCACATTTTGAAGCTTAGAGTGTCACATCAATGGCAGTAGCCTCATGGGATTTTGAGATTAGGGAAAGATCACCACCTGATAATCTTCAGGTTTTTTTCTCCTAATCCATAGGCTTAATTGCTGAATTTATAGTAAAATGACAGTGTATTTTTCCCTCTCAGCAGAAGAGATCATCAGCATATCAGAGAAGCCTGGCTCTAGCCTTCATGATGTCACTTGCCTAATATTAACTGCTGTTACATTTTGGGTGAGAGTTCTGGTAGCATGGTGGCTAAGGCACTTGAGTGCTAACCAGAAGGCTGGCGGTTCAAACCCACCAGCCACTCCCCAGAAGGAAGATGGGGCAATCTACTTCCGTAGTGATACTGCCTTGGAAACCCAAGGAGGGGTCGCTATGAGTTGGGGCCGACTCGACGGCACATAACGACAACAACAATACATTTTGGATATCTTCCTGGAACCATTAGTGGAAGTTTAGTTTTGGGCCTTGAAAGACCTTTGGAAAGACTTAAAATAGTTCCCTCAATTTCGTCTTCTCTTCGTCAATTCTAGCCACACTGAGCCTTTATATATTCCCAATACACAATGCTTAATCATATTGCTGTATATCTATTTTCTTCCAGAAATGCCCCTTTCCTGACTTCTTAGATACTGTTGTTGTGGTTGTTAGATGCCTTCAAGTCAATTCCCACTCATAGCAACCCTACCTACAGTAGAATGAAACACTGCCTGGTCTTGTGCCATTCTCACAAATATTTGAATCCATTGTTGCAGCCAACTTCCAGATGTTGTTGTTGTTAGGTGCTGTTGAGGTGGCTCCTATTCATAGTGAGCCTATGTACAAGAGAATGAAACACTACCCAGTCCTGCACTATCCTCATACTCATACTCATATTCCTTGCTATGCTTGAGTCCATGGTTGCAGTCACTGTATTGATCCATCTCATTGAGGGTCTTCTCCTTCTCTGTAGACTCTACTTTATGAAGAATAATATACTTCTCCAGGGACTGGTTCCTTTTGAGAACATGACCAAAGTAGGTGAGATGAAGGTTGGCCATTCTTGCTTCTAAGGAGCATTCTGGCTGTATTTCTTCCAGGACAGATTTGTTTGTTCTTCTCATCATCCAAGGTATTTTCAGTATTCTTTGCTAACACAATTCAAAGGCATCATCTCTTCTTTGGTCCTTCTTATTGACTGTTCAGCTTTCACATACATATGAGGCTATTGAAAATACCATAGCTTGGGTTAGGTGCACCTTAGTCTTCAAAGGGACATCTTTGCTTCTTAAGACTTTAAAGGGGTCTTTTGAAGCAGATTTGCAAAGTGCAATAAAATGTTTGATTTCTTGACTGCTGGTGTTGGTTGTGACTTCTAGACAGGCAGCCTTCAAGAAGAAGAATCACTTCTTTGTTAGTTTTCTGGGTAGAAATAGTCAGATGTCCATTGAGCTATCCTAGAACTCTTCCTGTCTTCATTATAGCACATTTCCTCTAGTTTAGAATTATGTTTATTCTTCTATGGTAGACTGTAATGATTATAATGAACACTTTAGTTCTTTAAATCTCTCTAGATATGTGGTGGTGCAGTGGTTAAAACATTTGACTGTTAACCGAAAGGTCAGTGGTTTGAAATTTGAACTTGGGAGAAAGATGAGACAATCTGCTTCTGTAAAGATTTACAGTCTCAGAAACCCTATGGGGCAGTTCCACTCTGTCCTATAGAGTTATCATGACTTGGAATTGACTCGACAGCAGTGGGTTTGGTTTTGATTTTTGGTTTATCTGTACCCTTTACCATATTACTCTAAGGGCCCTTTGTGAAAAGGCAGAGCTTATTTCATTTTACTTTGATTCTGAGTTTGACTCTTTCCCTTGATTTGGCCATTATGACAGAAGGTCTGGAAAAAGAACTTGTAAATTTCTGGTTGTGGTCTAATGGCTTCTCCACTGCCTTGAGAATGTGCCTGGGGTAGTTATTTATTTAGAGGATGAGGCATGGGAGGAGAACAGCCATTTTGCCTGTTTTACCACCCAAGGCCTATGGCACTTAACAACAAACACCCAAGGAGCTCTGGTGGCATAGTGCCTAAGGCACTTGACTGCTAACCAGAAGTCTAGCGATTCAAACCCACCAGCCACTCCTCAGAAGAAAGGTTGGGCAATCTACTTCCATAGTGATACTGCCTCAGAAACCCAAGGAGGGGTCACTATGAGTCAGATTGGACTTGGCAGCAGTGAGCTTTTTTTTTTTTTTTGGTATACCAGGCAAAGACTGCATAGATCAGCAAGCAGCCAGATGACCTCCAGACATGTGAGCAAGTGCAACCAAATACAGAATAACTGCCTTAGTATAGTTACACTGTTGTGTAGAAACATTTATACCCTAAATTGCATTACTGACCTGCAAATGCATTATCTTAATAAATACATATTTATTGCTGTTTATCACTGCATTTTTGTGGTTACATGTCCAATAGCTATTTCTGGAAATAAATAACTGATGTCCCTTCTATTTTCCTCTATTAGACTGCGAGTTTCTAAGAACAGATATTATACAGATTCATCCACTGTCTCCCTTAATATCCCTTAATATCTAGCATAGAGAAGGTATGCTTGCTTGCTGAAAGAAAGATAAACTAAGAATTGAATGTTATACTCTCACATTAAAGGCTATCCCAAGGTTGACAGGCTCAAGCATAGCAATGACTGTGAGGATGGTGCAGGAAAGGACAGTGTTTTGTTCTGCTGTTAGGGTTGCTGTGAGTTGTAGCCAACTTGACAGCACCTAACAACAACAAGGTTGACTAAATTTGCCTTTGAAATGTACAATATAATTTTTTATGATTATTGTCTATTTATTTTCCTAATGTTTTCTTTAGCTAATATTTATGATGTCTGCATAACTTTTATCAACATTTGAAGAAGAGCAAACATTTAAGAAACAAAGGAGAAGCCAGAGAAAACTAGTTGGCAGTGAAATGAAAATTTTACTTTAATCAGCTAGCTGACCTCATAAAATAAATAATACATTGAACCCTGTTGTCTCCCCTTCATGTACCTATCAACCATGACCTATAAAATATTTTTCAAACTACCGTTTTTATCCTGTTGAAATGGCTTTTGTCTGACATTAAAATAGTTCATGTTATTATAAGGGTAAGGAGCTCTGGTGGTGCAGTGGTTAAAAGCTCAGGTGCTAACCAAAAAGTTGGTGGTTTGACCCTACCGGCTTCCTCACTGGAGAAAGATGTGGCAACTGCTTCTATAAAGATCTCAGTTTTGGAAACCCTATGGGGCAGTTATACTCTGTCCTACATGGTTGGTATGAGTTGGAATATACTCAATGGCAATGCTTTATGTATTTTTAATTATTATTATTAGGATAGACCTAAATATTTAATTCCTGATTATCTTTATACTTTTAAAAGATCACAGACTTGCCAGTTAAAGAAGCAGTATCAAGTGATTATATGTTTGTCTGCTGGTTTCCTAGTGATGAGGTAGCCCAAATTGATGAAAGTTGGGTTTTAGGAAAAATTTATCAGTGTTTGATAGGAGTTGAAACACAAATAAGGTGTTTTTTTTGAAAGTTGAAAGAGCACTATGGGTAGCAATCAAAGAACCAGTGAATCCAGGAAGTCAGGAGTCTATAATTTCTTGCAAGGTGAGACTGCCCCTGGGTCACGGCCTCCCTGGAACTTTCACATACTGAACTTGATGAATGAAATTCCATTCTGAGAACTCTGTAAAAACATTGACAGTAAAGATTTGGGTGAATAGTCAGGAAGAATCTGTTCCTTTTGGAAAGTTTTGTGCAATTGGCAAAAACTGTATAGGCATTGTAAAATTAAGACAATTCTAGGGTTTCTTAGAAGTAGGGAAAAAAGAGAGGAAAGCCATTTTTGTTCAGGTGTTGAGAAATATGAATTTTGAAATTTACCTAATAATAGTTTCTTGCCTACTAAATGTTGTCATGGTGATTTTAAATATTGTGATCTGACAATATGAAATGTTTAATATTTTTATTGTTTAAATGTGAATAAGAAGAGGAAGTTCTGGTGCATTAATGTCCTGATACAGATCTTTGTACCTGCATTCTTGATACCCGTCTAGTAGCCAATACATCATGATGTTGGCTGGCATTTTTAAGTTTGTCCTTTTCTCACTCCAGGTCATTTTATAGTGAGACTGTGCCCTATGCCTTAACCTATTTGTCAGAACCATAAACTGGGTTTTGTGTTGCTTATGAAAAAGAAAAGTTTAGTTCAAGGTTTCAGTGGGGGACCGTGAACATGGTCATAGCTTATTTGTGCTCAGAGCCAGTGTACAGCTGTTGGTTTTATGTCTCAACCTAGACCGCAGTGCAAAACAAAGGCAACATTCTGGGGAAAAAACTTGCTATCATGAAAAGAGTATGGATCTTAGACATACATACCATTTATTAAAAATCCAATCTTGGCTATATAGGTGGCCCAGCTGAATCTCAGTTTCCTTTTTTTTTGTGTGTGTGAAATTGGGTTAATATAAGTATTACTGATTAACAAGCAAAGCATATGTAGTAGGCATTAAGGAGCCTTGGTGACACAGTGGTTAAAGGGCTCAGTGGTGCAAAGCTACCAGCTGTTTTGTGGGATAAAGACGAGGCAGTCTGCTTCCTTAAAGATTTACAAACTTGGAAGCCCTATGGGGCAGTTCTACTGTGTCTTTCAGGGTTGTTATTAGTCAGAATGGATTCAATGGTAGTGGGTTTGTTTTTCAGGGGATGGTAGTAGGCCTTTGATGCACAGAATTCTTTCTTTATTCTTTAGTTTCTTTCATTTCTATTGTGGTTCAATCATATAAACTTAAGTAAATAAAATAAATCTTTGGTTATGAATGAGCGCATTAAAGCTCAGAGCACAGAATTGGTCAGAGCTGTTTGTGTAACTGAGTTGAGCTGGACTATGTGTATATCTTAACTACAGTTCTAGTCTCTGACCACTAGGTTCTGAGATTGGATTAAAGTCAGCTGGGGAGAGGAAACCCAGTCACTAACTCATCGGTAGTCTCCTCACATGGGCAAGCCTTCCACATCACTGCTTTTGCCTCTTCAGGCTCAAGAGGTTAATGACACTGTTTGAAAAATGAGTTTTGAAGTGCTTGATGATTCTAACTGAGCTGGATGTATAGTCTGTTTCACCTTTGAACTGATGAAATTGTAAAATGCAGAAATGTAACAGCATTTTAACTTCTACTCTCTCAAAGAAATTCTCTAACACACATTTTTAATTACTCTCAGAAAAACAATTCTTAGTTAAATCCTACATAAGTGAGTGTTTAAAACATAAATTTTATTACCCATTCAACTCCTACTGAACACTGAGCTCCAGAGAAAGCACACGAGACATGGTAAAATCCATGTGATTTGAAGGATAATATATGCCCACGCTGAAGATATGGTACCATGTCCTCCCAAATGGGAAACACAAGGATTCTTTCCTATCAAAATTTGTGAGATGAGATATAGATTTAATTTCTAGCTATCATGGGTCATGATACTGAACATTATATAAAATGGTCTATTTTTCCTTCTTTCTTTCCTTTCTTAAACTGCTTGCTGAGGTCTGGGAAGTCACCTATATTTGGCTCCCAATATCTCCTTTCCATGACGTTCCTAGCAGATAACCCGATCATTTTGCACTTTCTCCATCTTATTAGCAGTATTATTAGACCCAAGAGTAGGATAGTAGCAGTAAGACCCAAATGAGGACAGAAAAAGCGTGTGTAGAGGATTATTGATCATATCTCACCATTTAGATTGCAGGGAAACCCATAAAGGGTCAGTAGAGAGCATTCTGCATGAAGGATGGATCTCAGTGTGTTAATCTGATTCTTCTCTAGAATGACACAGGTATGTCAAAGTGAATGAAATTTTAATTACAATATAAACTGATTCTTCCAGCAGAATTCTCCTGGTCCATAGGAAGACAGCCTCAGGAAGAGGATTTAGGATTAAAAAAAAAAAAAAAAAAA
>NW_006921797.1:5660741-5668561 GCF_000298275.1 Orycteropus afer afer
ATTCTGCAAATTTTCACCCAAATCACAATTAAAAAAAAAAAAAAAAAACTAAACTAAACTAAAAGAAGCCTTTTATTCTCTCTATTTTTATAGTTATATCATGTTAACTTTAATGAGGCAAAATATCCAGCTTTGGAACTCTGTGAGAAGTTTTAAGGAGAATGATTATAGATTCAATTGAGAAAAGAAATTCTGAATAGTCAGTTATCTCCTTTTTTTCTTCTTAAGGGTGACTTCTTAAAATTAGGAGATTTTTACATTCTGTGCTATGTGGCATAACCTTTAAAAAAAAAGAGAGAAAACCTAGAAAATCCTATGATAAAATTTTAAAGTGAAATGTTTTGAGAAGTAAAAAGAATATGATGTGACAGAAATATGACAAGCAGGTAGACAGAAAAGCATTATGCATGCTAGTTGAGGGAAGAAAAAAAACTCACCAAAAAAAATGTACATTATATAACAATGGCCTGAGATGAGTCATTTTCTTTTCATTTCTTGCTTTAACAGTCTTTAATGATTTTCACATTTATCCATTAGTATTTTCTTTTCTGTTTGAAGGATAATTCAACATTCTATATCAATCCTTTGAGCCTAGGGCAGAAATTTTAAAATTAAAAAAGGGAACAGATTTTCAACCACACAAGTCATAATATGGAAGAGATGTATAGTTGGAGACATTTTGGGGAAACGTTTTTGTGCCATGACTGACTCCTCTTGATGAAAGCTTGTAATGATGATAAACCTCTGTTCCTGCTAGGGAAGAAAGGTAGTTCAGAACAAATGGAAAAATTTCCTCCCTAGGTAAAAGCAACTAGTCCTATAATTTAACTCTATTCTAAGCCAATGTCTAGAATTTCAAGGAAAGGGGAAAAAATCTCCATGATCTTCAGTAAATTGGTTTTAAAATTTGCCTATGGGGAATGAAAGACACTTTTCCTTGATGAAGGTTTGGGCTACTTTTCTTATTACCTAATATGGCTGAGTTTGTGATAATGGAGAATGGCCTACGGAGGAAGTGGGAGGATGGCTTTAATTGGCACTCGTGATGTCAAGATTGCATATTTTAAGAAATGAAATGTGTGTTTATCCATCAAGAAGTTGTTTATCAAAGTATATGATTTTAAATTTCAAGTATCAATTTCTGAAAAATACATAAATAGCTCTTTCAATAATCCCAGGGAATGTACAAACTCAACGGTTAATTAAAATGTTATGAAGAGACAGGTATCAGACTCAGAGATTCTGATATCTCAATCTGCACTGGACCATAGCACATCTTTCTGATTGTATGATTATAACCTGGAGGAAGGGTAAAGAGTTTGCATTTAAAGCATGCTTAGCCCACCTAGGGTAATGGATTGACCTGCCACCTATCATGATGTTGCGATGATTTCCTTTGTTCTCTATCATATAATGAACTCCATAACTGATTCAGTGGACTCCATTAGCCTTTGCACTGGGTACATTCTGAGAGTATCCTTTATGTGAGAAGAGTGTTTACTTTGTTTTTGTCCTATTTAAGTCTTAATAAATGGGTCCCAATAGAATTTGTCTGAATTTGGGGTCTTGTTTCCCTTCGTCCAGGTCTTAAAATCTTGTGAGTGGCCAAGTAAGATAGAACTATGGATCTCTACTTGCCTGGAACAAAAGAGAGTGAAGAACACCAAGGACTCAAAGAAGAAACTAGTCCAGAGAACTAAAAGCCCTAAAAAATAAAATAAAATAAAATATAGCATGCTTAGCACTCTCAGAATGTTAGATTCATTGAATATCCAGCCCATTAATAGGATAATACTTTAGTATCTTGAGAGCTTTAAGTTACCTCATAAAAACAACAGAATTGAATGCCAATATGTTCTTTTCAGAACTATCATGTGTTATATCATTTAGTAGAAGCTGATAATAACTACCATTAACTACTAGGCCCTCTAATAAGCTCAATTTTTCTACATTATCTAGGAATGACAAAACAGAGGCTGAGAAATATTTAAGAAATTGCTCAAAGTCATGCAATAGAGTCAGAATTGAAACCAAGTCTACAATTTTTCAAAATTCCATGATGTTTCACTATGCCACACTGAAAGGCTATGTACTAATAAAGTTCACCTGTTTTAAAAATATCCCAAATAATGGTGACTTAAATAATCTTAAAGTTTATTTCTCTCATAGCAGTCCAGTTTTAAGTGCCATGATCCATGTTACTGGAGACTCAAGCTCTTTCCATCACAATATCTTGTTATCCCACAACCCTTTGCCTTTGAGTAGATTCCAGCTCATAGCAACCCTATAGGACAGAGCAGAACTACCCCATAGGGTTTCCAAGACCATAATCTTTATGGAAGCAGGCTGCCACATCTTTCAGAAGTGCTCTCCTTTTGTTTCATAGTTGAGGGCTTAAGCACTGTATCACCAGGGCTCCTCTAGCTTGCCATTACTGGGTGTTATTGTCTTTGTCTGCATGGTGTAAGAGAGCTCACCACTGTGTCTGCCTTCAAGCTAATGGACAGGAGGCAAAGGAATGAAGGAAGGGCGGGCATACTGCTTCCATAAGGCCACAGCCACTTTTATGCTTATCCTATTGGTTTGAAGTAGTCAGTATGGTCATACCTAATCATAAAGGAAGATAAAAATATAGTCTTTATTCTGGTTATATGTAAGTCTAGATAAAGTCAGAGGATTCGTTATTATTGAAAAAGGGGAAAACAGTTATTGGAACTCAATTATCAGACTCTGTCACAGGAGTTTTTTATATAATAGCGTCTAGCTGCCTCATTTTAGTAAGGATTCTAAACTCCAGAGAGATAAATTTACCAAGGTTATACACAAGTATGTAGCACAGCAAATTCTAGAAATTATATTGACTCTACAGCTTCACTACTGCTAGTGGAAAAAATACTGGTAAAATTGGATCACTTGTCTTTCTGAATTATGTTCATTAATACATAAAACATTCCCAAATGATTTTTGTGCTAATATTCCATGAGTTAATTTGAAAAACACATAATTATTTTTATATATTTGTACTTCTTAGAATGATGATTTTTTTTAAAAAAAGAGGTTTTTAAAAAAGCCTTTCTGCATAGTTGTTCAAATGTAGTATCATGGAATATAGTGCAATTCTCTAATGAACAGAGAGAAAGAATAGGTTCTGAGATTTATTACATTTCACATTTTACCTGCATTGCCTGACAGACCATTGGAATTTAATTTTAATTTTAATTGATAAATATGGTATAGGAGCTCTGGTAGCATAGTGGCTAATGCACTTGACTGCTAACCAGAAACCTGGCGGTTCAAACCCACCAGCCACTCCTCGGAAGGAAGGTTGGGCAATCCTATTTCTGTAGTGTTACTGCCTCGGAAACCCAAGGAGGGGTTGCTATGAGTTGGGGCCAACTCGACGGCACATAACAACAACAAATATGGTGTAACTTAGCTTAATAACTTAAAGCCTCACACTACCATGCACTTCTTGGAGAACAAAAGAAAATTGAAATAACTCTTAGGTATTGAAAATATTTATGTTTACAGCTTATGGGCCAATTCACTATTTGCTTTTGATTTTTGAAAGGCCCTTGCTGACCAGAGGGGGAAAAAAAAGTGTTTATTGTGGTACATTATCAATTTAGTGCAAATCTTCCCTCCAAAAGGAGTAGTTGAAATATTTGGAGAGTAGCATATGCAGAGGGAACTCTGGTAGCCTAGTGCCTAAGGCACTTGACTGCTAACCCGAAGGCTGGCGGTTCAAACCCCCCAGCCACTCCTCGGAAGGAAAATGGGGCAATCTACTTCCGTAGTGATACTGCCTCGGAAACCCAAGGAGGGGTCGCTATGAGTCGGGTCTGACTCGACAGCACATAACAACAACAACAACAGCATATGCAGAAGGAATTCTGGTAATGCAGTGGCTAAAGCATTTGGCTGCTAACCAGGCAGTTGGCGGTTCGAACCCACCAGCCCCTATGCAGGAGAGAGATGAAACAGCATTGGAAATCCTGTGGGGCAGTTCTATTCTGTCCAATAGGGTTACTCTAAGTTGGAGTTACTCAATTTTTTTTTTTTTTTTTTTTTTTCGGTTTTAAATTCTTATGGATATAGATTACCCCATCTTCCTTCCATGGAGTGGCTGGTGGGTTTGAACCACCAACCTTCTGGTTAGCAGGCAAACCCCTTAGGCACTGTGCCACCAGAGCTCCTTATACCAATAACAATACTTCCTCCTTGTCCTGTGCTTTCTGCTTTATCAAGTGCTGTTCTATATAAGTAGTGATTTCATCTTAAGGACAATCCAGTAAGTAGATGAAGGAGCAGTATTTATTCTCATTTGTACAGATAAAAACAGTCATAATAGATATGCCTATTATGTCACAAACAAAGCAATAAGGAAAGTCATTTTGATAATGAGTTTAACATTTGGGTACAGGGTGATTTGTGCATATGTATGTATGTCCTTGGGATGGAGGGGAAGACAGCAAATTTGGAATCATACCATGACTCTGTCTATGAAAATGGAAACAATAACCAGACTGGTAGTTGAATAGTCTACATAGCTGGAGTTTTAAGTGTATGTGAGGTCTATTTTTCTTAAAATTTAAATTCTGAGATGTCAGAGTATGCATGCTGAGTTTTATTTTTCTGCCCTTTCTTTCTATCAGCATCTTGGACCATGATCAGGGTCCTGATGGTGCTTGCTGAAGTATGTTGTTCCTGTACCCATCACTGCTCCATTTTCTGTTTGGTTTAAGAATGCTGTTTTGACTTCCTACCTTCTCTTCTAAAGCCAGTCCGTGACCAGGCCACCTATACCCAACTGGATCAACCAATCCCACCTTTTGACTCTTGTGAATAATGCTGCAGTGAACATTGTACACAAGTATCTGTTTGTGTTTCTGTGTTCAATTCTTTTAGGCATATACCTAGAAGTGGAATTTCTGGATCATATGACTCGATGGCAAACAACAACAACAACAACAACATGGTAATTCTATGTTTAACTGTTTTGAGAAACTGTCAATCTGTTTTCTACAGTGTTGTACCATTTTAACATGTGAAGAGATAACTTACAGATGGGGGAAAAATAAATTAGAGACCTCCTTGATACTTGATGTTGTGGGTTGGTGCAGTGTGGTAAATTACCTGGTATGGTGTTTCTAGCCATAAGTCTTTGTAAACTCCATGGTAGAATTTTCCATGAGTAACTGAGTAGCTCCCGATTGTTAAAAGTTATCCACCTGGGGTATTTTTGTTGCCTATAGCACCAAGTAATTTTCTGGGAAGTTTGCTGTCTCTCAGGTGTATAGAACTCTGATGTTGGGATTGGTTAGTTTGGTCACTGTTCCAGGCTTCAAAAGAAGCCCTTCTAGAGGCAGAAGAAGTCTCTTTGACTGCTGGCTGAGAAAGATGTGCTGCTGAGAGAAACACGCTCCTGAGAGACACACACTGCTGAGAAAAAGACACCAAGAGACACACATTGCTGAGAGAAAGACACTGAGAAACATATACTGCTGAGAGAGAGAGAGAGGAAAGACATGCATTGCCAAGAGAGACACTGAGAGACATGCACTGCTGGGAGAGAGACTGAGAGAGACTGTTGGCTAAGAGACAGAGGGCTGAAAGAGACTGAGCATTGTTGATGAACTTGAATTGCAGCCTGGTGCTTCCCTAATAAACTCCATAATCTGTGAGTTCTGTGTGGCCACTGAAGTGAATTATCAAACCCAGCAGGCAGCAGAGAGGTGGTGGGTGCTGCGTGAGGAATGGTTGGTGTCAGGGTTGATGAAAGGGCTGGAGGGAGGCAGCATGTCTGGCCTCACAGAAATAGGCCTTATGCTATTGATGGTGATTCTATCTTCCTCTTGTGGGGTAAGAGGAGGTCAGAAGATGCGGCCTCCTTGCCCCTTTGGCAGTTCGTGAACATGACTCTTCAAGTCACTGGTCCCGGGGATAACATTAGTTGAGGCTTCTTTGCCACCTTTTTGTTGCCTGGTCCAAATTCCTGACAAGTTAAATAGGCCAACAATGCATTGGCAAATTGAGAAGGAACATGCATGTTGCTCACTTTAGCATGAGTGTCTAAATAGAGTTTGATTGTATTAAAAAGTATCATAGAGGTTAATGAGATGGACCCTTCTCTGAGTCAAGGTTTGATGCTCCCATGCCATACTCAGCATCCTTTAGCTTAGCTGAAATGTTTGAGGTCCCATATGTTTAAAGTCCAAATTGTGGATGAAGGTCGTTTCTTTCCCCCAGGGGAACATTGAGCCCCTGTGTAATCCATGGCTGAATTTGACCTAATTCACATTAATGGGTCTCAGCCTCAGTAAAATCCACATGCTCTCTTAAAGAATGTAAATTACTGTTATCTAGTAGAAGAGATATAGTAAGAAGGTAAACTGCAAAAATTCTTTAGATGTACAGACAATGCTATAGAAGATTTAAAAGTACAGAAATGGAAAGGCTTTGAAAGAGATGACTCTAGAATATTTTCTAGAAAAATTGAAAGACTTTTAATTAATACACATGGACAAAGAAATATGAAAAATAGTTATAAGACAGGCAAATATGAAACATGTTTGGAAAAAGATGGAATTATCTGGTCTTAAAACCTAAAGCAGGAAGGGAAAATAGTGAGAATTTTGACTAGATATGTAGGTTGAACCTATTTTATGGAACCCTTCAAATCATAAATAAAGGGAGGTATCCTTAATTTGGAAGAGAACAGAATCACTGAATATTTTGGAACAGAAGAGTGAAACTCTAGTTTTGAAAGTTTAAGATGGTTGGTTGGTTGGTAACTGTAAGAGGGACAGCTCAGGCAGGAACAATATATTACAAACTTATTTTTAGCACTGTGGTAATAAACCCATTGCCTTCAAATTGATTCTGAAAATCTGAACTTAGAGCAAAGATCTGAAGAAGTTGTCTAGTGCTTCCTATATGGAAAAAAAAAAAAAAATCTGTGGGAAATAAAATAGAACTGGATGTTTGTTAACTTTGTTTCAAATATTGCATAGCAGAATACAACATTAGGGGTTGATTCAGAAAAATGCAGCTATGAAAGAGCCATGGACTGTGTAGCTGACAAAACAGCAAATGTAAAATGATAAAATGGATCAAAGCTGGGACTATCTGATCTGCTTGGAGCCCAACATCAGCATACGTGTGTGTGTGTGTGTGTGTGTGTAGCTTGCCACCACTTGTCTGCCAGTTTTCCATACTCTGGTATCTATCTGTGCTACTGGTAGTTCAAATACCAACAGAGTCACCCATGGTGAACATGTTTCAGCAGAGTTTGCAGAATAAGACAGACTAAGAAGAAATAACTGACAATCTACTTCTGAAAATTAGCCTACAAAAACTCTATGGATTACAACAGAATATTGTCCAATATAGTGCTGGCAAATGAGCTCCTTAGGTTGGAAGACACTCCATATAAGCCGTGACCAAAGCAATGGACTCGAAGATACTAAGCATCATGAAGATAGTGCAGGACTGGAAAATGTTTTGTTTTGTTGTACAGGGGGTCTCCTTGAGTTGGAACCAATGGCAACTAACAACAACAGGAATAGATGTACATATTGATATCAATGTAGATCTATAATGATATTTATATCTATTGCTGTTGTTGTTAGTTGCTGTTGAGCCAGTTCTGACTCATGGCAACCCCATGTGTGCAAAGTAGAAGTGCTTCATAATGTTTTCAAGACAGTGACCTTCCAGAGGCAAATTGCCAGGCCTTTCTTCCAAGGTACCTCTGGGTGGTTTCAAACCTCTAAACTTGTGGGTAGTAATTGAACACATAATTGTGCTACAAAGAAACT
>NW_006921797.1:5668661-5689099 GCF_000298275.1 Orycteropus afer afer
TATATACACACACACACTAGGGGGCACTGGTAGCATAGTGCCTAAGGCATTTGATTGCTAACCAGAAAGCTGGTGGTTCAAACCTACCAGCCACTCCTCGGGAGGAAGGTTGGGGAATCTACTTCTGTAGTGATAATGCCTTGGAAACCCAAGGAGGGGCTCTGACTCGACAGTATGCAAATAGCATGTATGTTATACGGGTTTTGAAAACTACACAGCCTTATCGTGTGTTAGTTTGCTGTGTGCTGTGTGCATTATAGGCATGTGCACATTATTTCTGTGGGCATGTTATATACGGAAAATGTGGTATATAATCATTTGGTCAATAAAATATTTTCCCTTTATTTCCTTCATGTCCATTTATTTTGACCTCTGAAAGGTCAGGCTTACCCAGGTCAATGAAACTGACCAAATTCTATTTCAAACATTCTTAGGATTAATTTACTAGTACTTTGACTTCCTAGTGTCTGGTCCCGACACTGCTATAATATTTTTGTCTGACATTTTTGCAAGCTAAACACTTACATGGACATTAGCTTTGCTTTGCATTTTCTTTGTCCTCTTTGACATGATATCTTAAGACTCTAAGTTTGGTTTGCTATCAGACTATAAGACTAAAAGAGTGCAACCCAAATCTACTGCCATCAAGTTGAGTTTGACTCACAGCAACCCCTACGGGTTTTCCAAGACTGTAGATCTGTATAGAAGTAGAGTGCCTCATCTTCTTTCTGTGGAGCAGCTGGTGGGTTTGAACTGCTGACTTTCTGGTTAGCATCCAAATGCCTTACCCACTGTGCCACCAGAGCTCCTTAAAGGAGTGAAGGCTGCTTATAAATTCATGGTTGTAGTATTTGAACAGATTACTAGCCTTCTGTGCTTTTTATATACTCTTTTCTTCTAACTCTTATCTTTTCAAACAAGGATTAGAAAGCAAAGCCATTTTTATTAATCTCTGTCTTGTTGGAAATTCCATGGCCCAGAACAGAGTAGGTGTTACAGTAGCTAGGTTGTCAGCTGGCTAGAATTTAGCTTCATGGAGGATCTTACTTTCTCATATTTTAAGGATAAAACCAGGCACCTTTCTGCCTCATGGTGCCTGGTGTCCTAAAACTAGACAGGGGTTTGGTAGCGAATTCACTTATCAACTTTGGGATAGCAGTGCATGGTTTGTTTTTTTCACTAAATAAGTTTGGCCATAGACTCAGTAATAGACTAGGAGTGAGTGTAAGTCTTTAGAATTATGAATATTTTTGTACATCTCTATATAATTATATGTGCATAATTTTTAGCTTATTTATTAAACTATTTTAATATATTTTCTCCATATTGTTAAAAAACATATTTTAAAGGAATTTAGGTGAACTTTAGTAAAAAAATTCTGATCTGAGCAATAACACAGATGAAGTTACTTATAGTGGGCTCTTCTTTAAAAACAAAAAACTAAACGGCAGCAACAATTTTTATGTGGTGTTATTAAAACAGGAGAAACCCTGATATAATTTGTGCTGTCTTCATATTATGCCATAAAATCATAAATATATGCCTTGGATATAATAAAAGGTGACATGATTCTACCTTTTATTGTTTTAGTAAATTTGTAGATGGAGAGTGGAAAATCCCATAGACTATTTGCACATCTCTTTAAATTTAGTTCAATAATTTTTTTCCCCTTTATTTCTTAGCACCTGTCTTATCTGATCAGCTAGTCTATTACACATTTCTCCAGATATTCTATGAAGTGCTATCCAAGAGTAGTACAGTATTTATTTCTAATGACTCTAATTAAACTTGAGAAAAGTCAAAACTGAGAATCAGTAGGCTTGCCTTTAAAGCTGATTTTGGGGAAATCACCTAATTTCTTTAAACTTTTGTTTCCTTAGCTACAAAATGAACAAATGTACTAAGCCATTTTTTTTTCTCTCGAAGTGTAGGTGGGGAAAGTTGCATTTAAGATATGATGCATGTTTTACTATATGCACTTAAAACAATGAAACAAAATGACTTTGCCTCCAAGAGAAAACTTGACATTGAGATCCTGCAATCATAGTTCTGAAACTTTAGTGTGCTCAAAAACTGTCCCCTGGGTAACTTATTAAAAATGACATAGTTCTAAAGCATTTGACTGCTAACCAGAAGGTTGGTGGTTGAAACTGACCAGCTGCTCCACAGAAGGAAGATGGGACAATCTACTTCTGTAAAGATTTACTGAGGGTCTCTATGAGTTGGAATTGACTCAATGGCTGGGGGTTTTGGGGATCCACTACAGAGATTTTGACTCACAAGATTTGGGTTAGATTTAGTGATCTGCATAGTTAGCAAGTACCCAAACGAGCCTAACACAGATGATCTTGAGACAGCCCAATGCCTTAAAGGCTATCTGGCTATAACTGCTGAAGTAATGACATCCACAAGTTATCAGAAGAGAAAAGCCAATGTTTTGCCAGATTTTACCAGAAGCTTAGAAATTTTTGAGGTCAGTTAGTTATTGTAGAACTTCAGCAGGTTGTGCTTACAGATAAAGTATAGCTCCAGTTAGTGTCCTTGGGAGTATAATTATTTACCGTACCCAGCTGCTAGCAAAAGTCTTAGAGGTTCAAGTCCACCCGTAGATGTCTCAGAAGAAAGATAGGGTGGTCAGCTTCCAAAAACTTAGCCCTTAAAGACACTGTGGAGCACAGTTCTACTCTGATACAAATAGAGTTGCCATTAGTTATAGTTGACTAGATGGCAACTGGTTAGCTCCAGGCAGAAAGTATACAGCCTGGTGGGCTGCATTGTATTTATTTTCTATTTTGAGTTAAGGGCAAATTCTTGGATAATTCCTTCTAGGAGACGCCTGGCATTTAATGTCGGGCAAGCTGCAATGTCACTGAGGCCTCTATTTCTTATCTCTAAAGAGGGAGTGATCCAATGCATTCTTCATGGTGTCATTAGGAGGAATATATAAAATAATGCTTATATGAGTAATTAGCAGAATTCCTAGAATGTAGTGATGTTCATTAAATTATATATATATATATATTATGATTTGGGTGAAGATTTACAGAGCAAATCAGTTTTCCATTCAACAATTCATACACATTTTGTTTCATGCCATTGATCGCCGTCCCCACAATGTAACATCACTCATCCCAGGTTCTTTTTGTGTATCCAGTTTCCATTCCACTTTCTTTCCTAATTGTTCCTATCTTCTATGAATAAATATTATTGCTGTTGAAGATAGCAAGTGATATCATTTGACTTGGTTACCTTAGTGCAGTTGACCCTCAAACGTCCAATTTTTTATTTTAACAACTATTATTTATTTGCCATTAACAAATAATCTGATTGGGTAGAATGAGTTACATGTAAAAGAGAGATAAATATAATAAACATGAGGAAGGCCTTCTCTGACCTCAAAGGTGTATGCAGGATAGTGGTGGTAGGTAGACACAAGCTAAGACAAAGGCATGAAAGTTGTGGGACAAGAAAGAGATCCAACATAGCTTGCTTCTGGAAGTGTCTAGATGCAATTCAGATCTCAATGGACACTTGTGCAAGGTTTTAAAGAGGGGAATGCAGGGCATTTTCAGATCAACAGTAAACATCCAAGTTGTAAGCTATTATGATTTCCCTTGTCAAATGGTTGGCTCCCTCACAAATATTTTTAAAATAAAATAAAATTGAGGAAATATCCTTTGCTTTTTATTTATTTAAGAAATTATTAACAAAATTTTGAATAGTGGCGATAAAACAAAACAAATTCTTTAACAGGTAGGTTAGGTAATAGTACATATTCTTCTAAATGATGTGAAGCAAAAAGATTTCTTTGAATTTGATGATGTTGTTATATTCACTTTTTCCAGCAGGTGCTCCAAATGAGAGAACACTTCCTTTGACACACTGCTCAATACCTTTGCAAAACATACAGGAATCACTACCTGGGCTAGAGACATAGACTAGGTTGATAATATTTCCTGAAAGAAATAATCTCCTTTCTATGTGTCTCAGAAGTCACCCATAGAGGAAAACATTAAAATAGGTTAACTAGATCTGAGTTTTATGATGCCTGCAAAGAGTTGCAACCCAGAGATAAAAAGTCACATTTTATTGTAAAGAGATGCAGTGCTGGCAAGAGTAGATATGATTACTTCAGTTAGAAACAGGGGTCCGTGGAGAGAAAAAAAAAAGGAATGAGAACTATCACCATTTCCTTACTGCTCTGCAGCTCCTGCCAGTTTCATTAGCAATGGACAACATAATACTTCTAATTAAGAAGCCATTTAAAATAATTTGCAAAGAGTAGGGACATGTCAAGTGTGGAAAGTTCCTCATAGAGGAGCACTTCAGGGCTAATGATGATGAAATTGACAGCAGTTGGGGACCTCAGAATCTTCCTCTGGCAGCTTGAAAGAGCATCTAATTAGCACCTGTGCTTCTGTTAAAAAATAAAATAAAGGAACCAAGATATGGTCCTGGGCCAGGTAATTTTCAGTGGCAAAGAAGCCTTCCATGTGCTCCAGAAATCCTGCTGTTCTAAATAAACTAATCAATAATGAGGGCAGGGTCTATTAACAGAGAAATGAATACCTCAACTGAAATTGCAAAGATAAATAGCTCAGAAAGCAAAGGAAGCTGCCAAATTCCCGGGTAGTCATTTAAACCAAGAACAAGTATTCTCTAAGACCAACTTGGATTTCTCTATTTTGCTTTGTTAAAGACTTTACACTTGTACACATAAAATGCACTGTCTTACATGGATGACTTTGGTGACAGTGGCTTATCAGTTCAGGGAAGCATCATTGAAAGAACTGGTGAGTCAGACAGGCATTCAAATATTTAATTTGCCATTTACTAAATGAATGATAGGAGCTCTGGTAGCATAGTGCCTAAGGCACTTGACTGCTAACCAGAAGGCTGGCGGTTCAAACCCAACAGCCACTCCTACGAAGGAAGGTTGGGCAATCTAGTTCCATAGTGATATTGCCTCGGCAACCCAAGGAGGGGTCGCCATGAGTCGGAGTTGACTAGATGGCACATAACAACAACAACAGCAAATGAATGATACTCCCCTCCTCTTTTTTTTTTTTTAAACTTAACTGAACCTCAGCCTCACTATCTGTATGAAGGAAATAATAATGTTCATCTCAAAGAGCTACTGTGAAGATGAGTTATGACATGAAGAGAGTTTAGCACATGGTAGACACGAGAAAATGGTTGCCACTGGTATTCATGTTTTTCAACACTGAGGATTCATTCATTCAACAAATATTTTTCAGTGCTTACCATGTGCCAGGATGTATAAGTTTTAGACTACTTTGTTGTAAACATCTATACTACACTGTTTTAGCCCCTGGGTGATAATTAGTGAATATATGTGGAAATGAAGATGGTTGTTAACTTGCAGTGTGTAGTCCCAGAAAATAAAATTTTATGGGACCAGTATGGCAAAGTTATCAAAATATGGCAAGTATTCCCACATTTGGATGCTCATGTAATTTATTATCTCAGATGACTCTTGGAAGAGTAGAAAACAATATTCATCCTCAAAAAACAAACTTTTATTAATATTAGGGATATTGACAGAAATGTGCCATAAATTCTAAAGAAGTAGTACAGTTGAAGTCTCAGATTGGGTTGGTCATAATTGTCTCATTGAAATAATAATCTTCTGCTTGTTATTTTCAGGGAGATGTTCTACATTTTCTATGACATGGGATGTCTACAGCATGAGTTGCCTATTTAAAGCTCTTACTTTAAAACACAGCCTACACCATCAGTGAAATCAATATGGAAGTGGGCTCTCCTTTGATTTTTATCTTAGTTGAGGGAATTGGGAAGCAGTATGACTATGGACTAAATATAAGCAGGATAATAACTCATTAGCCTTTTTGCTAACCTGGTCAATTATTAGAAGATTTGGTTATGTTCTGCTTGAATTTTCTCAATTACAATTGGGAAATTAGTTTCCTGTACCTAGTCAATAAAACACAAGTAAACATCTTTCTGGTATTCTTTGCCTTGAGCCAAGATCCATCTGACAACAGCTATGATATCCCTTGTTCCACGTCCTCTTCTGAATCCGGCTTGAACCTCTGGAAGTTCTCTGTCAATATACTGCTGCAAACGTTTCTGAATTATCTTCAGTAAGATCTTACTTGTGTGCTATATTAATGAGATTGTTCTATAATTTCCACATTCTGTGGGATCACCTTTCTTTGGAATGGGCACAAATATGGATCTCTTCCAGTCAGTTGGCCAGGTAGCTGTCCTCCAAATCTCTTGGCATAACTGAGTGAGTGCCTCCAATGGGACATCTGTTTGTTGAAATATCTCAATCGGTATGCCATCAATTCCTGGAGCCTTGTTCTTTGCCAGTTCTTTCATTGCGCCTGACACAAGCCATGATATTTCCAATCACCTTGTATGCATGTGAGAGCTGGACAATGAATAGGGAAGACCGAAGAAGAGTTGATGTTTTTGAGTTGTGGTGCTGGCGAAGAATGCTGAAAGTACCATGGACTGCTAAAAGAACTAACAGATCTGTCCTGGAGGAAGTGCAGCCAGAATGCTCCTTGGAAGCAAGAATGGCCAGACTTCGTCTCACCTATTTTGGTCATGTTGTAAGAAGGGACCATTCCCTGGAGAAGGATGTCATGCTTGGTAGGGTGGAGGGTCGACGAAAGAGGGGGAGGCCTTCAACGAGATGGATTGATACAGTGGCTGCGATGATGGGCTCGAGTATAGCAGGGATTGTGGGGCTGGTGCGGGATCGGGCAGTGTTTCGTTCTGCTGTGCATGGGGTCGCTATGAGTCGGAAACGACTCGACGGCACTTAACAACAACAACAACACAACTAAAATTCAGGTTACCTGCATTTTATGTAGATATGGCTCAGCAGTCATTCTCACACTTTTGAATTACCTAGAAGTCTTTTAAGACAGATTTCTGAGCCTTACCTACAGAGATTCTGATTCCCTAGGTCTAGGGTTGGGTCCTGAGGATATGCATTCTGACCATCTAGCCAGGTGATGCTAATGCTGCTGATTTGAAGCCTGAGCTGTGAGAACCGCTGTATATGAGTAATCCAGTCTAATTTTTCTTCAGGGGCTGCATTTAGGCTATAACTAGCTAAAACCGAACCCCAAACCACTGCCACTGAGTTGATTCCTACTTATGAGAGTGGAACTGTCCCATAGGGTTTCCAAGGCTGTAAACCTTTACAGAAGCAGACAGCCTAACCTGTCTCCTGCAGAATGGTTGATGAAATTGAGCTCGCAATCTTTTGGTAACAGCTGAATGCTTTAACCACTGCATCACCAGAGCTCCTTTATTCCTAGCTAAAAACCAAAAACTAAACCTACTGCCATCAAGTCAATTTTGACTCACAGTGACCCCCATAGGATTGCAAAGGCTTTATCTTTACAGGAGCAGGCTACTTCGTCTTTCTTCTGTGGAGCAGCTGGCTTGTGCTTACCTCATGGTTAGTTGCCCAATGTTTTAACCACAGTGTCACAAAAGCTCCTCTTATTACTAGCTAGTAATGGTTTCATACTTGATAGCAAAATGCTTTCCCACACAGTCTTATTTTTTCTTCCCAGTAACCCTGGGAGGTAGACATTATATCATCTGATTTATAGATGAGAACAGTATTGTAGTAGTTGCTGGTCTTTCTCTCCTAATAGGCTGTGAGTTTTTGGAGGCCAGATTCCATATTGTACTCAATTTTGTTTTCTCAGCACATAGTGGGGGTGTCTGGCAATACATATTTGTAGAAGGACTAGAGGGATTTGCTCTGAGTCACACAAGGAGTTTGTGGTAGAGCCGAGTTTTGAACCTGTACTCCTTAAGTCTTAATCTATTCCATTTTTGACACTTGGATATACAAGTCAAGAAGCAGATTTGCTCTCATATTTGAGAAAAGACAGAAGTCATTTTTCTATTTAACCCTGAGTCTTGGGTTTAAAAAAGTAACTAGTAGGGGCCATTAAGATTTGTTTTGAGCTATATATTTTTAATTACTGAAGTACAAAATCTAAGTCAGGCTTTACGTATATTTTTTTCTTATCTTTCACTATGGCTGCTTTACCAAATGGAGGCAGTCTTCACTTTGCATAGCAGTGTAGGACAGTAAAAATGTTGCTGTAAGCTGAAACTGTAAAAAGTGATCTTAATAAGAAATGGAAAAAGAATGCGTGACCTTTACATTTTTTGGAAGGAAAGCTTTAAAGAATTTTTTCCTGTCGGTTATAAATGTGTAGTGAAATAGAAACAATAATAGAACTAATATTTGTGTGGTACACCATAATTTAGAGCTTTAGAAGCATTGAAAATTAAGGTATTTCATTTCTTTATAAATAACATGTGTGGTTTAAACAGTACTTCTCATCATATAACTTATGACAAGGAATGAACATCTTTTTCATGCCTTGCAAGATTTTCATACTCCTTTCTAAGCTTGGATTTGTTTCTAACATTTTATATTTTGCACTCTTAATGTGAAATATTTGTAATTACTTCTTGTAATTTATTTATTTATTTTTTGGGGCCAGTGTCACTTCCTGTGGGATATTGTCATCCTTTTCATCACAACTACTTTCTTCTTTTGTATGGGCATGTTGGCCCTCACTGAGCTTCTCTTGCTGTGTAACTAGAATCTCTTGAATGGCAGCAGGGTCAACATTCCCACCAACAGCTATTTCTTCTTTATGTCTTTGGAATCTAGTTGCAAAGTTCACAGCAGCATCTGTACCTTCACTAGCAGCTTCAGAAGATAGCTTAACATTAATCAATTGATACTGACATATGAACAGTGAAACCAGCTATACTGGCAATGAGAGGTCCTTCTTCAGTTCCCTTGTAATTATCATTTTCATTCAAAGTGGCAGCTATCTTCACTGCTTTGGCCTGAATACTATCCAAAATGATTTGCATTTTTTTTTTTTAGCTATAATTCTTCAATCCAAAATAGAAATGAACGTTTCATTTCAACCACAAGTGACTTTCTGTTCCTAGTGCAATTTAAACTAAAAGGTGTTGAAGTGACTTTGCCTTGTTTTTTAATATTCATTGGCTGTTTTAAATATGGTTTATTCTGTGCCTTCTTGCAGGTTTAGGGCTTATCCTATCTTCCCAAATATTTTCACATCTTCTGATCATACACAATCTTACTTAATATTTTGTTATTGTTGGTGTTTCTTTGCAGCACTTTCATCTTTGTTGGTCAGTTCCTTTGATTGGTTTATTCATTTTGGTAAACTGTCATGTGTGTTTATCACTTGGAGAAAAGGAGGCAACACAACTATGTGCTGTGCTGACTGTGCATTAACTGAAAAGCAGATGTGGAATGATCAATAATCAACAGACTGAGAAAGAGGTGATGTGATCATGATGTGCACTGCTTTTCATGTAGTGATTTGTGGACTGAAGAGCTAGAAGTGAAGCTTGCTTTTACGTAGTTACTGAACTCAAAATTGATATATTGTGGTAACTGAAATTTGACTCATGTTATTGGGAGACTAGTGTCATTTTACTAAATTGTAACAAATGAAATGTGTGTATATTGAAATCATGCAAAGTAAGGACTTCATATAAATAGGAAATGTTTATCTGCATGTCAGGATAAAAAGTATTTGCAATTTCAAAATAATTTCAAAGCTAATCACTGTTAAAATAGTGCCTTACAAATGTTTTCTAAGTTGCTGAAAGAAATAGCTTTCTTTCTTTTGCTTCCAGATGGACTGATCAAATTAAGAAAATTATATATTCCAATATAGCATACATACATATATATATATATATATATATATTATTCCAGGAACTCCTTTTTCTTTCTTTTTTTGATGTAATTAAACTTAAATTAACTTCTCCAGATCATTTAAATTAAAAGTTGTATGGACTATATGAGAGCTATGGCATAAATAGTTACATACTTGACTACTAACTGAAAGATTGTCAGTTTTAACCTACTCAAAGGCACCTCAGAAGAAAGATCTGGTGATCTACTTCTGAAAAGTCATAGCCTTGAAGACCCTGTGAAGCACAATCCTAGTCTGCAACACAATGGGGTTGCCTTGAGTTGCAATCAATTTAAAGGTAACATTTTCTGGTATGTTAAGATTGGTTTAAGTTTTCTGCTATTCTAGCCTTTCTCCCATGATATTTCTTCCCCCTGAGTATTTCAGTAGAAGCAAAGGGGATTAAGTGCTCAGCTAGGCTAGGTAAATTAAGCTCTCTGATGAAAGGAGAATTTGTACTAATTTTAAAGATCATTTTTCTAAATTCCTGATGTTTTCTTTTTTGCTGTGTAAGGATTTTTTCCTGTGTAATATGCATGGCTGTAATGGAACAACTGGAGAGATTTTTGGGCGTTTAGGTTTTTCATTCATTCACTACCTATAACAATGCCTGGAGCATAGTTGGCACTCAATGCACAGATATTTTATTGAGCCCATACTGGGCCTTGAGAATGCAAAGATAATTCAGACACTGTCCATGTGAGCACAGAGTAGGGATATCTGTATTATGACTTTCTGCTGAATCTTCAATATTTATATTGGAGATATTATTCAGGAAGGAAAAAGAAAAGTTGATTTAAGCTCTGGAGATATTATTTAGAAGTAACAGAGCTTCTAATTTTTCCAGTACCTGTAATACGCCAGCAACTCTATAAGATTTTTGCTGGCATTATTGCTGTAGTCATGTGAAACCATGGTGGAGCTTGATGTTCTACTTTCAAATGGTTGACTTACAAGTCTGGCAAGTTGTTGCTCATTATTGGATAGAAGCCTCTGTGTTCCTCTCCATTGGGTCTCGCCACAGGGCTACTCTAGTGTCCTCACAATATGGCTGCTAGCAACCCCAGAAACATTGATCCAAAAGGTAGAAACTGTCATGCTCATTACACCTAGCCTTGGAAGTCACACCTTTTCATTTCTTCAGTATTCTATTGGTTACATAAGGCTAGCCATGACTCCATGTTTGAGGGCACTAACCAAGGGTTTGACTACCAGGAGATATGAATTATTATCCCATTTTCTAGATGAGGAAACTGAAGCATGACTAATAAGTGGCATGTTGTTTTTGTTGTTTGGTGCCATTGAGTTGGCTCTGACTCATATTATAGCTATCATTACTAGTTATTTCCCCCTATACACTGTGTGTTTATGAGCTCTTTATCCCATTTTATCAGTCTATTTGTCAGCCTTGTAGCAGTACCACATTTTTTTTTTTGTATCACTAAAGCTCTATAATAATTTTTAGCAGTATTTCTCCACTTCTTTCTTCTTCTTTATAATACTCTTAGCTGTTCTTGAATCTTTGTATTCCTAAATACATTTTAGAATAATTTATAATATCTGTAAAGATTCTTATTCATGGCTTGATTGGAATTGTGCTAAAATGAGATAGATCAATTTGGGAACAACTGACATCTGTAAGGCATTTTGTCTTCCTATCCTCACATATTGAATACTTAAATCTGGTATGTATGTCCATGTACCTGTCCTATCTTGTCATATAACTGGTGTTTTTTTCTGCTTGTTCACTCAGGAAAGCATTTGGCTAACTAAGCTTTTTTTTTTTTTTAAGTGGCAGTCACTCAGTCTTAGAAGAAATTTTTGCCACTTTAGTTCTTTGCTTGTCTTAGAATTGTCCCAATTTGGAAAAAGATGACCTTTGCATTTTGATGCATAGTGCCACTAAAGCAAAAATGAAACTCACTGCCATCTGAGTCTATTCCAACTCACAGCAATCCCCATTGGGATTCCAAGGCTGTAAATCTTTACAGAAGTAGATCACCCAATCTTCCTTCTTCAGAATGGATGATGGGTTTGAACCACTGACCTTCTGCTTAGCAGCCAAATGCCTTATCCACTTCACCAACAGGGCTCCTTCTTGAAAAATCCCTATCATTCTTGCTTCCCTATTTGTTGCAGCATTTCCTTTAAAAAGTACCCTGTCATGACTTCAACATTCTGCTAATTCAATCTACCAACCTCAAAGCTCCTTCTCATTTGTCCAAGCTATTGAGATTTTAAATGGATTTGATGAGATTGTTTTCTTATTTCCCAAGCATGTTCTTCTTCCAGGTAAGGAAGAAGGTATTCATTGCTCCTTTAGTTGGTATTCATTTCTTCTTTCTTCAATTTTGTCTATACTGCACCTAGGAAAAATTAGCCACTGTTTACATGAAGTAATTGGTACCTACTTAGTTGCTAGATTTCCCTCAAGTTAGATTGTATAATGTGAAAATATTTATGCCTGTCCTTTCTTGGACTGTCTCTACTGGGTCTGGTCTTAGAGTAATATTTTACCACTGCCCACTGAACATCAAGATTGGCCATATAATTTATTTTGGCCAATTAAATACGAGCAGAAGTGATATGTGTCACTTCCAAGCAGAAACTTTAAGAGCCAACACATAGTTCACTGTCACTCTTTTCCCATTGCCACAAGACTGAAGCCAGCATAGGCCAAAGAGAGGATATTCCTTCAGTCTGTTGCTGTAAAGAAAGAGGACATGGAACCAAGTCATTGCTGACAATCAGTGGTTCAAGCCATAGCTTGAATGAGAAATAAGGCTGTGTAGTAATTAGCCATTGAGATTTTGGGGTTTTTTATTACTGCAGCATAGGCCAATCTAAGCAGACAGATATCCTCCCTATATGTAGAAAAAACATGCAAAACAGTAAATTTACAAGCAAGTTTTTTCATTTAGCAGAGATGTCTTTTGATTAGTTAAACATTTTGATGGTTCATTTTGGTCATGGAAAGATAATTGTTATGGCATGGCCAGATGAATTAGGGATGAGTCCAAGGAAATAAAACTGGTCTGTAAAATAAAGTAAGTATGGTTGAGAGGGCCAGGGAGAGAAAGCTAAACAAGGCATTAGAGGCTACCACCCAAGGAAAAGATATTATTTGGGAGCACTTCTTTTTATAGCAGGTGTGGGGGAGTGACTGTATGCTAAGTACTGCCTCTTCCTCAACTAATCTTTAGCACAATTTAACTGTATATAACTACTTCCTTGGGTGACAGGTAGATGGGGAAATAGAGAATAATTCTATATTGAGGTTTATGAGATATAAGGAAGGGTATAGCTGCAGAAAAAAATAGTTCAGTGCAAGCAAAAAAGCAAAAGTGGCCCCAGTCCTGGAGATATTATGGAGTAGGTTTATCATTAGGTTTATCAACATATAAGAAGTAGCGCTTGAGTAATTTTTTTAAATTTAAATATCATGGCAAAATGAATTCAAGTAGACTCAAAGACTTATGACAATCCAGGTGATAACTGTATTATTTATTTTCAGTTATTTCCATAGAGTTATGGGAGGTGAGCAGGTAAACATCTGGAGAAGGATATCATGCTTGGTAAAGTGGAGGGTCAGCAAAAAAAGGGGAAAGACCTCAATGAGATGGATTGACACAGTGGTTGTAACAATGGACTCAGGTATAGCAAGGATTGTGAGGCTGGCACAGGACCAGTCAGTGTTTCGTTCTATTGTACACAGGGTTGCTATGAGTTAGACCTGACTCAACAGCACCTAACAACAACAACACCTAAACTATTTATCTTATAACTTTCATTTTAATGGTATGTGGTATGCATTATAAGTATCTGGGTTCTCTAGAGAAGCAAAACCAGTAAAGCTTATATATATAGAGAGAGAGAAAGAAATTTATCTTTATAAGTGCTCACACACTTATAAAAGCTGACAAGTCCCAAGTTCTTGGATCAAATGTCAAGTTGGAGGCTTTTCTCAACTCACACAGCTGCAGGGGCTGATGAACTGAAGGTAGGCAGGCAATATATTGGCTGTTGACTTCAACGAATGATGAATCCAAGATCTCCAGGCCGAATGGTGGATTGTTCACTCACGGACTGTTGTAGGCAGTACAACAGAATCCCAATCTACAGAAGAGTGTTTCTTTTCCCAGGATGTCCATAAATATACTGGAGACAGACCACACTCTTGGGAAAGTCCCTTTTAATGGATTGGGTGCTCAAAACATATACATCAGATCCCATCATGGGAACAACCCACATCATAATTGCTTAAACCACACAGAATTGTGGTCCAGCCAAGTTGACACACAGCTCCATCTATCACAGTATCTATTTAATTGTATGAGTCAAGAAAATCAAGAATTATTTGGAGAAAATAAGTAAAAGAGTATGTTTGATAAATAGACATAAATGCATTTGAAAGCATAAGAACCAACCTGTAAAGAGGCAGAAATGAATATATAGATGAAAGTTGTAGAAATAAATGCAATGAATTGAACTACATAATGTAGTTGGACTGGTGCCATATTTCAATGATAAAGACAAAAAAGGTATAGATAATGCACTGCAACAGAAAGGAAAACAAACCAATGTAGACAAAAAGGAGTATAGGTGACTTAGAGAGGTTGAAAAAGGTTCATACATTCTTGGCAACATGACTCCTTTCTCAAGAAGGTCAACTGCTATTAAGAGAAATATCTGAATATGTGAAGAAAAACTTTCAGAGTCAGAAATTAGAAAAGCCGAAAAAATTCAGGGAGTTGATTTTATCAATATCTGATCTCCTGAAGGTGAAATGATTCCACCTAAACAGATAACAAGGATAGGGGATCCATTTAAAGCAGGTGCAATATACATCAGAAAAACAAAACAGAACAAAAACAAAAAAAAAGCTTCCTGCCTCTAACTAGGCTGGGATACAGTTGTACCAGCTTCCAAAGGAAATTTAACTGATCATACCTTCCCTCCAATAAGTTAATACAAAAAGAGCTTTCATGACATAGGAGTCCCTGGGTGGTGCAAATGATTAACATACTTGGCTGCTAACCAAAAGGAGGGAGATTGAAATCCATTGAGAGTCACCTCAGAAGAAAGACCTGGTGATCTACCTCCCAAAAACCAGACATTGAAAACTCTTCTACTCTGACACACCTGAGGTTACCCGGAGTTTGACAACAATGGGATCTAGCTTTCATTAAGATACAGTTGTAGGTTTAGGAATAATTGGGCCTTTTAAAAGTACCCCTTTGTTCCAAATTTACAAGACTTCTTCACAATAAACTCTTTCACATTGCATACAAAACCAAAGTTCAAACCCACTGCTGTGGGTAGATTTTGACTCATAGCAACCCTATGGGACAAAGCAGAACTGCCCCATAGGATTTCCGAGACTGTAAATCTTTACAGAATCAGTCTGCTACATCTTTCTCCCACAGAGAGGTTGATGGGTTCAAGCCACCCACATTTTGATTAGCAGTTAGGTGCCAAATGTAAAAAAACAATCTCTCGCTGTTGAGTTGATTCTGACTCATAGTGACCCTTGTAGTGTTTCCGAGGTTGTAAATCTTTAGGGAAGTACATTGGTCACTCCATCTTCCTTCCACAGAGAAGCTAGTGGGCTTGAACCTCTGACCTTCAGTTTAGCAGCCAAATGCCTTATCCACTACACCAGAGCTCCTTTTGCTTTATTTTTTTATTTTTGTGCCATCCCACCAGAAGTCTGAAGGTTCAAATCCACCAGCCACTCCTCAGAAGGAAGGTTGGGCAATCTACTTCCGTGGAGATACTGCCTCGGAAACCCAAGGAAGGGTCACTATGAGTCAGTCCGATTCAATGGCACATAACAACATCAACAACTACACCATCTCACCTAAATTGCTATTTATATTGTACCACTTCACAATGCATTTCCACTTTTGCTTTTGCCCAGACCTGTAACATGTGTCCTTTTTTTGACAATCTGTAAGGCTCAGCCTACCAGTGAAGAAATCACCCATCTTCCCATTCTTCTGAAGCTTCTGAACCACTTTTGGAGTCTCTTCACAGACTACCTTGTACTGCCCCTCATTCCTGGCTTCTGGGACCGTATCCATCTCTTGCTCATGTTTGTGCACTCAGTGCAGTCCTTGGCATGTTGTAGATCTTCAGTGCAAATTTGTCACTCATTTTTGATCTCTCAGGCACATCTCTGGCCTAGAGCAGGATCTTATAAAGGACTTGTTAGGTTTATTATTTAAGGGTTTATATCTAGGGAACACAATTCCTGACACGTAACAGGCTATAGTTAAATATTTATTGAAGAAAGAGTTGATAGAATGAGATTGAATGAATCTAGTTCTTTAGCAATGTGAGAAGAGATTTTATGGAAGTCTTGGCATTGGAGATGATCTTGGGATGGAGAGGCCTTGAGTACAAGGAAGAGTGTAGGGAGTATGAACAGAACAGATTTGTTTTTGCTAGGTGGTCTTGCAAGGATATTGGAGGAAGAAGCTGTCTGCCAGTGAGAATCTCAATGTAGATGGAGTAGGAGAATATGAGCAGCATCCCTTAAAGAGGCACTGCATCATTTAGCCCAGGCTCCTCTCAGCTCTCATTATCTCCTCACCACCCGTTTCTTTGGCACCCACACTGGCCTGCCTCTTCAATAAGCATGTTTCTGTTTCTGGGCCTTGTATTTGCTTTTTACTCTGCTTCGAACCCTCTTTCCTTCATAGAAAACTTACATCAGAGCTAAACTTAAATGCTCCCTTCTCATCAGATCTTCTCTGGAGCAAACTCTCAACAGAATCAGCATGCTGTTGTCACTACCCTGCTTTTATTTCTTCCCTGCTCTTTTTGTCATCTGACATACGATGTTTTTGTATGTTTATTTATTTATTTTGTATCCTCCTATTGGAGAATAAAATCTATGAGAGCAGGGTTTAACGCAAAGCAGGAATTGAAGTCACAGGATTGTTGGACAGTTCAGTGAGGATGATGTAGGGAAATGTGTTTATTATGGCATTGATCTCCAGAGAGCAGGATGGAAAGGTGTGGAAGATAGGTAATAAGGAGGTTAGATGAGTGGAAAGGAGTTCCAAAGAGCATGGGATAGAGAAGGAAGGGAATAATGGATGAAACAGGTTTATATTTTAGTGTGATTAAGGATATGCATTAAAGACTAGAAAAATTAGCCTAGAATAGTGTCAACAATGTCCAGGAAATTGACTCAGATCTCTTTGAATAAAATCAGATGTTCCAGATTTGTTTATGATTCATAGAACTTTAGTTCTGGTGAGTGACGAAGTGATGGAGTTGCCAGCTTTGTGCAATGTGTCTCCAGTGTCTAGAAGAGTGTCTGACACTTCATAGGCACTAGATGATTATCTGTTGAATGATTGAAAGTGAGCTGCAGTGGAAGAAGTATCTTCAGGAGAGAATCAGCTTTCAGGGAAGTCTAATTGCTTTGGGTTTTTCTCCATTTCTAACCTTTGCTTTTCTCTGCTTGTCAACTTCTATTTCTGATAGAGTTTTGCATAATCCAAACAGACACACACAGCCAAAAAAAAAAAAAGCAAAGAAGCAAAATGTACCAACATCTACAAAATTCTCAAAACAGGCTCCTTCAGCTCATCTTTACAAGTCGTGGTTTCAGAGGTATGGACATAGATTGACTCAAATTCCTTGGTCCTAAGTCCAAAAATCACAGGGGCGGCCTTCATTGGCTTAGGTAGAATCAGACACCCACTACTGGATGACTCAAATATGGGCAGGCAGGCAACTCCTGTGCATAAATACATGTGTGCATGCACATGTATGTGCATTTGTCTTTGGCAGGGGATGAATGCTTTTAAGGGGTCTTTGCACTCACGTGTATGTTCAGTGTAACTGACAACAAGTTGCCTAGAGGAAGGGAAGGTATTTTGGGAATGGTTGGACATATAGGTGAAGAGAAAGCAAAACTGTTGGGATGATGGGCACTAAGTAGGTGGATGCTCCCAGGAAGATTCATCTGGGTGCACAGCCTGAGTGTCTTTTATCTCCAGGATCCACACTTGTCATAGTCCCCATTTTGCGTGTAATGCCTCTTCAGTCTTCTAGAGGGCCTGGTAACCCATGGAGAAACAAGGGCTTAACGACCTCATTTCAGTGTTGCAATATGAAACCATGTTTCATTCAGTTTCACCATATGTAAATGACTTAACGTTGTTCCTTAATCCATTGACGAAATCTTGTGATCAGTGCAATTTCTTGTTTGTTATGAGACCAAATAAAGAACCCCTCCTTTGGCAAGGTGGAGTTGACTCTTTTAGGGTGACATTAATGCTGAAGGATCTTAGGTATCAGGTAAGTCCTTATGGTGGGTTATTTAGTTAATGGCATGTCATGAACTGGAAGAAACAATTTAGATTTCAGCAAAAACTTTCTGAAGCCCTTAAATCTGTGCCATTATTTACCATATATAAAAAGTCCCCAATGAAGGGGGGCTACATACACACAAAGCTAGGATATTTCATTATTCAGTTTACCAGGACTCTGATCTTAACATGAGTATTTAAAAATACATGTTAATATTGAAATTCAAATAACCTAGGGAGAGTCCTGTGGAGATCCAGACAGCACAGTCATTGTTGGCAACTTTTCTTGTGAAACTTTTGTGCTGAAACAGGGAAGGCTCTGAGAACAGTGCTGACTAAATTGGAAAGTTCTCACTGTGTGATGTGTATCCATCAACGCTTAATATTTACTGGCATAAAAGAAGCACTTGGGAACAAACAGTCCCTTGTATGTGTTAAGATTCATTTAGAGCTGAAACTTTCTTTAAATACTCCATTCATGATCAAATCATAGGTGCAAATGCAGCAATTCTCTAACAGGGAAAATTGTGTGTATATTCAGGAGTGTTTTCTGGGGTTCAGGGTTTGTTTTGAAGAGCAATTCTTTTCACTTCACTAGTTCCCTTCCTCCTATTTGATTGATATCCTTAGACATAACCCTGTAAAGACAGCAAAGATGAAACAAGGAGAAGACTCCCAATTAACTGTGTTTGGTTGGATAATTGGCATCAAAGGGAAGTAAAGCCAACAATACAGCTTTTATGAGCACAGTTCTGGTAAATCTGTGTACTTGGGAGCAGAGGTCAAGTCCATTCAATGTAAATTGTAGTCCTCCCTTTCTTCACTTTGGAGCATAGCCCAAGAACAGAAAGTCTATTGGGGATGATCTTCAGTTTCAAATATTGTACTTGGAATTCTTTTCCCTTCTTTTGATTTAGAGATTTTCTTTCGAGAATCCTAATGAGATACATGAGTTAGGTAGCTGGGGCTTCAGAAAATGTATGCCACCCACCACCCCCTCAAGATGTAATGAGAATGGAATGCAGCCTCATCTCTTCACTGGAGCATGCCCAAGTACCCGGGACTACCCTGAGAAAGAAAAGTCAATTTAAATTGAATGCTACTGTGGGATGCGATTACATTTTTTTTTTTTTTTTCACTCTGGAAATTCACCCTCACTGTTTCTCTTATCTTCGTTCTCTAAGAGATTTCCTGATTCATACCTAGGACAGATTTCATTACCACCATCATATTTTTACCTTCATCTCCCTACCCTCATCCATTACTTCCAAAAAGAGCACAAAAAGAGATGAGAAAAAAACCCAAAAAGAGCACAAAAAGAGATGAGAAAAAAACCCAAGGGCAAACAAGGCCAAGTGCATGGTACCAAAAATCAAACTCACTGCCCTCGTGTCAGATCTGACTCATGGTGACCTCTCCTTGGCTTTTGAGGCAATATCCCTAAGGGAAGTAGATCGTCCTATCTTCCTTCTGAGGAGTTGCTGGTGGGTTTAAACCACCAGCCTTCTGGTTAGCAGTCAAATGCCTTAGTCACTATGCCACCAGAGCTCCCAAGTGCATGATAGATACTGGTAAAAGGAAGAAAGTGGAGCTGGCAAGGCAAGTTGCTTTTCCCAAGTAGAGAAAGATCTATCTTCTGGTGATACTAGGCAAATGAGGTAACTCTACACCTCACTGTCTTCATATGCAAATTTAGCATTTTGAATTAAGGTCTTTTCTACTTTAAAAATCTGTTATTGTTGTCAGTTACTGTCAAGACTGCTCTGACTCATGGCGGCCTCATGTACAATAGAACAAAAGATTGCCCTATCCTACAGCATTCTCAAAATCTTAGGCATGCAAACTGTGGTACATATACACAGTGGAATACTATGCAACACTAAAGAATAACATAGAATCCACAGAACACCACATAATGTGGATGAACTTGGAGGACATTATGCTGAGTGAATTAAGTCAATCACAGGACAAATATTGTTTTAGCCCACTATTGTGAAAAGTCAAGGAAAGGTTTATATATAGAAGAAGACTTTCTTTGTTGGTTACCAGGAATGGGAGGGCAGTGGAGGAAAAATTGCAAGATAGGTTAAAAAAATGTAAACCAAAGATTATTAGTGGATATCAGGGGTAGAAGGGAAGAGGGAAGGGGAAGCATTTGTTTACAGGGTATTGAGGCTATGCTAGTGGTGATGAGATATTTTGGAAAAAGATAGCAATAATGGTATCACAACATAAAAAATGTCATCAATGTCCCTGAGGTATAAATGTGGAAGTTGTTATGTTGGTGAATTTCTTGTTGGCTATGTTTTCACCATGATAAAAGTAAATAATAATA
>NW_006921797.1:5689199-5695802 GCF_000298275.1 Orycteropus afer afer
AAAAAAAAAAAACACTTTAGTATTTCTGAGCCCATTCTTTGTAGCCACCTTGTCAATCCATACCATGGAGGATTTTTCTAATTGTTGTTGACCCTCTACTCTACCAAATATGATGTCTTTTTTCTAGCAACTGGTCTTTCCTGATGACGTGTCCGAAGTAAGCCAGACAGAGTCTCACCATCCATGCTTCTAAGTAGTACTCTGCCATATTTCTTCCAAGATGAATATGCTCATTCTCTCAGTCCCTCATATAGTCCATATTCTTTGCCAACATCCTATCATATCTTAAATCCTTCCTAGGAGCTCCAGTGGCACAGTGCCTAAGGCATTTGACTGCTAACCAGAAGGTTGGTGGTTCAAACCCACTAGCCACTCCACAGAAGAAAGACTGGGCAATTTACCTCCGTAAAGATTTACCACCTTGGAAACATGATGGTGGTTGCTATGAGTTGGAATTTACTTGATGGCAGTGAGTTTGGTTTGGTATTTGGAGGTCTCTCTCAAATGTTGTCTACAACCTTAACAACTACCTGAAGTGTAGTATGTGAGCCAGTGGAATGACAATCTCCCTGGAGATGGTCAGAAATGTAGAAATGCAGAAATCTCAGGCCCCACCACAGACCTACAGTATCCGAATCTGCATGGAAACAAACCTTCCAGCTGATTCATGTGCATGTTACCTTTGAGAATTGCTGCTTTGTAGTTAACTTCATTTAAGTAAAAATACAAAGAAACAAACACCAACTACCCAAACAAAAAACCTTACTTACATGTTTACCTCTCCTGAGTTCTCTTCAGTGTTGTAAGATATTTCAACTATGCGACAATATTGAGTGCTCATAAGTATTCGATATGTCCCACTAGTCTTTCTTCTCCTAATAGCTACGGGACCGAAAGGCTGTTAGACTGACTGCCTCGGTGAAAGTGTGCAAAGACTGTTTCTTGTAATATGTAATGTAATTTTGGACAAAGGTGCATAGTGCCAGGCTCATGCTAATCATGCCTTCCTTTTATGACACATCACATTTATGAAGCACTTTCATACTTTCTGGTTTTCACAATATAGTTTCTGGGTGCTACAAATAGTTAATATGCTCTATTGCTAATTGAATGGCTGGAGGTTCATGTTCATCCAGAAGTGCCTTGGAAGAAAGTCCTTGTGATCTACTCCCAAAAAAACAGCCATTGAAAACTCTATGGAGAGCACAGTTCTACTCTGATACACATGGGGTTGTCATGAGTCAGAGTCAATTCATTTTTCACAGTGGCCTAGAGCCCAGAGAACAGGGAAGGCACTGTTTCTCTTCTGTTAAAGTGAGGACTCTGAGGCCCTGAGAAGTGAAATGATTGACTGGAGGTCCCAAGGCCTTCTGCTTCCAAGTCCAGGGCTTCTCCCACCTCTGAGACTGCTACATCTTTTGGAGAATGCACAAGTGTTTGATTAGGACCACATTTTTCTTTCACGGGCTTGTAAAATCTGTCTTCCAAGATAGGCCTCTTTCATGCCAATTTTATAAAATCAAAGTCATAGAGAATATAAAAACCAATATTAGAACACAAGGCTCTTAAGAATCCCAGGCACTTGAGAAGCTCTGTTGGCCCATTGGAACCCCCCTCTTTCTATCTAATATGCACCCGGGCAAAGTGAAGGCTCAGCACAGCAGGATTCCTAATTGCTGTTCCCTAGAGGATCTCCAAGTAGCTCCACAAAACCATGACACTTGATAATTCCAAGCTTGCAGGGAAAAGCTGCTGGCTTTTTCCTCTCAATTTGTTTTTCTTTCATCTTATGAGATATGATACACTCCCACACAAGAATCTTTCCCAAGTCCACATATTTTACTTGTTTTGAGAAGCTAGAATCAATATTTTGCTACCAACTCTTAAGGCTGTGAATATGTTTTTATTTCTAATTCTTCCTTCCATATAGGGTTCCATAGGGGGTCTGATTTTTTTTTTTTTGCACCAAGAGGAAGAGCATGCAGATCTGTCTCCTAATCCTGTGTATGCAGGACTGCTGCTGACATTCAGTTCTGCTCTTTAGAACTGCAGGACTTGCTGGACAGAAGCAGCTGGAGATTGGTCAGTTAAAGTGTCTTGTTGGCAAGATGTTGAAATATAAATCATTAGCAGGTTTGCTGATCTTGGGACCCACATCCCCTCTAAAAGCTGATTAGAAGGCTATTTTGGTTTGCTCTGTCTTCACTTAGGCACATATTTTATGCTTCCTAAATTATGATAATTTGGCTTGTCCAGCTAATGAATCTGTCAACATGCTGGAGCAGGGTTAGGGTAGGAAGGTTATGTCAAATTTTTTGGTTGTAAAAATCAAAACCAAGTTTCTCTTTGAGTCAGTATGAGAGCCATTGGCTGCTGTGAGGGGTGTGCCTAATGGGAATTTCATGGAAGCTCTGTCACACATCTAGGAGAGCTGTAGCAGCCAGAATGACCATGGGACTTAATTCAATGGTGAGATATTTTCTGTGGCCCAAAAGGTGCTTCTTTTAATGAAAAGTAGATGCTCAATGAACGTCAGTCTTATTTTTCTTTAAGACAGGCATGGGTGAAGACAGGCAAGTTCTGTCCTTATTCTCATTGCACATATAGCCTTGAGTTTTAGCAATTTGTGAACAATATAGCTTATTGACCTGCTTCTAAGAGAAAAATTTAGTGCTCTGTACACAGTGAGCATTCAGGAGATGTTGCCTCACTAATGATGTTGGTTGTTTCTGGGGCTGAGTTTGGAAAGGAGCTTTGTTAACAGAGAGTAAGCTATCAAAAATAATTGCAAGCATTAACAAAAAATACAGGAAGCTAGGCAGCTTTGGGACAGCCTACAAAACAATGGGTAGGGAAATTTTTCTTTTAGATAATGAGATGAACTCATTTTAAATAGGTATTGCTAAGATGTTGATATAGGACAAAGCAATGAAATAGTGAGTTCTCCCTATCTTTTTCCAAGGTCAAGAGCTGTTATGTTGAGTGAGGATGAGGGATGAGTTATTCTTAGTCAGTATTTTCTAGCAGAATTTCTCATTCCCTCCCCCCACCTCCTGATCTCTAGATATAAACTAGGAGACTAGGTATATTAGAGCTGGGCTTAACACTCTCTTTGCAATTAAGGTAAAATCTAAATTCTGTAATGGTTTACCAAGCCAAGTATATCTGGTACCTCATTACTTTATGACCCATTCTTGTACAATTCTGCCCACTCACTTACTCATTCAGTTCTTTCTATGGTTCAAACAGCCTCTGAGCTTTTGAACCTGATGGACAAAGGCAGGTGAAGTAAAATAGAAGACCTCAGCCAGGAGCTGCACATGCCACTGCTGAGAAGACCAGAAGCTTCAGGGAGGCTTCTTCAAGGGCAGTCACTAGAAACTGTAGATGGAAAACACCACTGGGAGAGTAAAAGTTACTTTAGATTAAGGATACCTCATTGCTGAGTTGACTGATACATCTTTCTTTGGAAGAGCTTCCACAAGCCTGCTATTTCTCACTGCTGTCTAGCAGTGTTAGCCTAGTCTAATAGGCACAGATTGCAGTTTTCACCAACCTTTATTCATTCAACAAAAGTTAATGGAGTGTATTCAAATCTGCCATCAATACCCAAGGCTGCCATTCTAGTACAAGCCACCTTCTACTGCAATAGTCTCCTAATTGATCTCTCCTCATCCCAGTGAAGTACCTCCTTACCCATCCATCCATTCATTCTCTTTCTTTATGGTAGTAAAGAAATCACCCCCAAACTTAGATGTGATTATTTGATTACATACATTTCCCAGTGATTTTAGGATAAAGATGAAATTCTTAACTTGGTTTTACAAGGCTTTTTGTAACATCAGGTCTCTGCCATCTCTCTATCCTCTACTCATATAGGGTCCCTTGCTCTCTTTTTTCTGTTCACACCACCATTCTCAGACTACTTGGGCCATGCTCTCTTTTGCCTATAAGGCTTGGCACATGGTGTCCCTCTTCCTAGAGCATTCTTTCTCACTCTTCTTTCAGAAATCAGCTCATTGATCATATCCTCAGAGGAATGTATCCTGTTTTTTTTTTTCCCTAAAACATCCTTTTTTTTTTTTTTTTCCTATTTTATTTTCTTGTACTATATACCTTAAGTATTCTTCATCATAACAGTAATCTCAGTTGTATTTTGACATCAGGTCATTTTAGTGTAATTATTTGATTGATTTGTATTTTCCCCACCAGTTTACAAACTCCATGAGGGCAAAGATCATGCATGTCTTTGTCACCATGATATCCTTGCTCTAAACTATTGTCTAGGACATTTTAAACCCTTGATACATATCAAGTAGAATGTGACTAAGTCATTATTATCATGATTTTAAGGAATTGTTAATGACATGAGAAAAAGCTGATGATAATGTTAAAGAGCAGAATAGAAAACAATATACATGATGATGGCCAATTTTATTGTAAAGATTCATATATATATATTAGATGAAAGAAAAAGTGCCTTCAATGCATTCTATAAGATGCTGGTAATGACTTTTGAATAAGACACAGTATCCACTCTTATAAGCTCACAGTCTATGGAGAAAGACTATAAATTAATGGGCTGGTTTAGTTGAATATGATGATTGCCATGACTGAGGTGTGAGTCAGGTGCTGCAGTTGTTTCAAGGAGATGCATCTCAGGTGCAGTGACAAACAGGGAGAAAATACTGAAGATGAATTTTGAATAACAAGAAGGATTTAGCCAGGAAAAGACCAGGGAAGTGGATGAGGAGAGCCCCCTTAGAAGGAAGAAGAGGGGGAACTTATGCAAATTAGGGTCTAGGAAGGGGGTGATGATGTGTCCATTCCAAATTGTTTAAGGTGGAATGCAAAGTAAATCCTAATAACAAAAAGACTTCAATCTGAATCTAAACTCTAGCATTGATCTTCTATTATTAAATCATTTCTGAGGAAATTCAGTGTTTCTCCAGGATAACTAATATTTTTTGAGCACTAGAAATTCTGGCAAGAGAAAATTTTATTTCAGCTGACTCCTGGGTGTTAGAAAAGGGGCTTATGTATTTATTCTGTATAATGGAAATTTCATTTATCTCTTATAGAAAAGCCTACTTTGATAGTCAAGTAAACAATTCTGTACTGTTTAATTACATAATTAATCACCCACTCAATCTCATATGTAACCAGAAGTAATTGGAAACTGAATCGCTCTCTATCCAGTAAGTTAGGTCTGGGTGTATTACATAAAGGAGGATCTGCCATCTCCAGACTTTAACTCTTAGGTCCTGATCTCAGCATTGACATAATTTCGAATTAATTCCAGTTTTTCCTGAATTGGAGAACGTGACTTCTCCACCTGTGTAATCTGTGTACGTGCAGTGGTTTAGAAGCACAGACTCTGGAGCCAAGTTTCCCAGATTCGCCTGGCTCCACTACTTACGAGTAGTGCTTCACTCTGTCCTGTCTTTAAAGTGTGAAAAATAGTATTACAGATGGTGGACTAGGCAGAAAGACTGCACAGACCCTCTACAACAAAGAAAAGGGAAACCAATTAACACAGACACAGAAGATAATCCTGGACCCCTGAGCCTTGAAGGAAAGGATATAGAAGTGGACTAAACCCCAACTAGCAGAAGAATTTGCATGAAAATACCAAAAAAGGAGATAGACGAAGCTGCGGTCTGGCAGCGATCCTGAGTGATCCTGACGGCACAGACAACTTGGAGATTCCCAAGTGGTGGTAGGACCTAAGAATTAACCTAAAAATCACCCTGCTAGCCAGGGACTTCACGGAGGACTGTGCACGGTGGCTGGGGAACAAATGGAGAATGTGAAGAGAAATGTGGGCTGAGCTGTGGACTTTTGCCAGTCCGGAGGATGCCGCCATCTTTAAGGTTTAAAAAGCGGCTTGACTAGTTTGGATATTTAAAGAGATAGTGCTCTCACAGATTCCTGGGGCTTAAGAACATGTTCTGCTTTCCAGCAACCCCAAGGACCCTCCGGACCTGCAAGACTGAAAAGGTATGACATTCCTCTTGTTACTCTTATACCCCACACCAGCTTGGTGAATGGAGGTGCAGCCATCACCCACTCCCACCTACCTTCTGAGCCCTCAGGAACCCCATCACAGTCTGTGTGCTCAGATGGAGCCTGGGTGCCCTGCCCTGTCCTCCAAAATTTTTTTTTTTCTCTTATTTTATTTTTTTCTTTTTCGCTTTCTTTTTTTCTGGTGATTAGTTTGCTTGTATTTGTCTGTTTTAAAACAACTAATATTATTAATACTTTTGTCCTTTTTATTATTATTCTTAATCTTCCCCTCCCAGGTCCTAGTTTTCAGTATTTTCTTTTCCCAGTGCCTTGTTGAAATTTTATTTTTAAGATTTTTTTTTTTCTTTTCTCCCTTTTTTCTTGTGGTTAACCCTGTTCCTTGATTTTCTTTTGCATTTTTCCCATGTTTTCCTCATTTATTATTCTCCTTCTCTACTTCTTTTTTCTTAGTGCCCTATCCCCAGATATTGCAGGTTTTCTTGTTGTTTCTTCTTTTTTTTCCCCCTTTTTTCTTTTTTTGGTTACTGTTTCTGTGTGATTACATGGTGTGTTTTTTGTCCATGGACTTTTAGTTTT
>NW_006921797.1:5698358-5738797 GCF_000298275.1 Orycteropus afer afer
GTAGATACATGCCTTGGAGAGAACAATCATGGGAGAAAGAAGGGCTGCTTATGCACAGGGAGACAGCTCAGGGGGCAGGAGTTTACGGAGGGATGGACACAGGGAAGAGGTAACTATGGGGAGGAAGTGGGAGGGGAGTTGTTGCATTGTGGTAAATTGTGGTCAATGACATGAGACAAAATATATGTGAACTGCTGTATGGAAAGTGAATTTACTCTGTAAATCTTCACCCAAATCACAATTAAAAAAACAAGAAAAATAATATTACCACCCAGGGTCATTGTGAAGATAAAATGCATTCACATATGCAAATTTCTTACAACAAGCCATGCACTAAATAAACTTCATTTAGAAATATTTAAGTAAGCATAAGCTTTTGTCAAAATTTGAAGATTATGGACAGTGTCCTGATCATAAATTAAAGGCTAGGATAAATTTCATTTCCTATATCTGGCTGCATTTTAGGTTAGGCGATTCTATAAAAAAAGTTATTAACAAAGTTTGCAAGATTGAGTTCAAGCACTTCAAAGTTGGATGCTGGAGACACGAGATTATTAAGGCATGGCACCTGCCCTCACAGCCCATAGTTTGGTTTGGGGGGGTAACTTAACACTTTCATAAATAATAATCTTAAATCACTTATATTGTACTAAGTGCTAAACTATAATTAAATGCAATTAGCTGGAGAGATTAATTCTGAGTGGTATGATAAGGCAGGATAAGATTTCCATAGTTGCTGTCATGACAAGAGAATATTTTAGGTAGAAGGAATACCTGAGACAAAGGCCTGGTTGCAGAAAATTGAACAAATTGAGGGAACACAGGGTAAATAAGATGACTAGATTGTGGTTATACTCTACGAATGAAGTTATAATCGTTTGTATGTGAGGAGAATCTGGGATATTTGTCTATATTTATTTATTCCTGGTACAGGAGGGCAAATCTAACTTGCATAATGAAATCTTGACTCATATATCTCCTTCTTCTTATCATCTGCCCCATTCTGTTTGTCCTTTCTCTTCCCTCAAGTTTATGCTTTCCTAGCATAAAGACTGATTGTAATTCTCCTCTAATAGGAGACAACTGGGAACTGACAAGGAGGGCCTAAAAGATTGTGTAATCAAAGGCAATAAAAAGATTCATTTGAATGGGTGTCTAGCTCAGAATTCCAAAGTGTGCTATTCTGCAAATACAAAATAATGTGTGGCTCCTCTAATGCGCTGGGCCGTGTCCATTATCCTATCCATCTTCCTTTATCACTTAAGTTCACTCCATGGGTAACCACTATTTTAAATCCATCTTTCTTTACTAGAACCATTTTCTCTTACTGGGACAAAGGAATACAAGCTTATAGCTTCCTGCAAACAGCATGAAAACCTTTTAAATTACATGGCATTGACGGATTTTCACCCCTTCCTCTAAATACAATACATATGCTATCCCTGGGGTTCACTTAATGCTGCCTTACTGATGATAAAACTGCTGTTTGGCACAAACGAGGGCCAAACACACTGCATCACTGCACACTCTTGTTCAGTTTGCAGTCTAACCAGTGAAGCCAAAATGGAAAGTCTAAGCCCCTGATCCTGAGGCAGAGAGCATATTAAATGTGGTGTTCACTAATGTGGTGAAATACATTTGCTACTACCTCCTGATCCCAGTGTCCTAAGTGGTCGGGTGATTCTGAATTGTGTACCACGGACAAGCTGCAGAGAGCTCAGGGGAGAGGCTTTGAAAGAAAAAAATGATATGAATGCTGAAATGTTCCACCTCCGGGAGAGTCCTTAACAAGAAAGCCTGCCTGCTTTTGGCTAGAACGAAGTCACCATTCTTTCTCTTGGCCCTTTCTGAGAAGAATCCTAGCAAATCAGCCTTCCGCTCCTTTGCTGTCTGTATATGAAATTTTATATGAGAAATGTGACAAGAAATGTTATTAAATGAACATAAAGGACCTTGATGTGAATTGCTGAGCGCTAAGACAACAAAACAGGTTGAGGAAAAGAAAGTATTCTTTGCCAGAAATTATTACATGTATCTGACTTCACCACTTCAATAGCGTTTTCACTCCTAATAGCCCTAGCAAATTATAATTTAGAAAATGCTTTCACCCACTTTATCTGGTTTAATCCTTGTAAACATGTCAAGGAGGGAGGCCAAGTACAGATATTATTCTCATGGAACTGGAGGGGAAACTAAGGAACAGAAATACATGCATAACCACTAAGGTTATGTGGTTAGAAGGTGATAACACCAGGCTTAAAACGCAGGCTTCCTGGTCTAATCTAAGGTTGCGTGGTTAGAAGGTGGTAATGCTAGGCTTAAAACGTAGGCTTCCTGGTCTAAATCTGATATTATATCCATTTATCACATTGCTTCCAGGTTGAAACACTATTATCCTGATAGGACCCTTGTGAAGAGAAAGTGCCCCACAAAGGTGTGATCAGAGGAGAAATATAGTCTTCTGAGAAACTTTTCCTGACCACAGTACACTCCATGTTTGATGTCTACAGCATTCATTATATGACAAAAATCAAGGAGTCTCTTGTTTCTTATTTCTTTAATAATTTTTTGTGTTGACTTGTCAGAGTGCAAGACTCTCCATAGCAAGTATAACATTGCTGGACACACAGCAAGTGTTTAACAAACAACAATTTCTTAAATATTTTTATTAGAGAGGAAACTCTGCACAGCACAAGTGTATAAGAAATGTGACTTCACATTGAGTTGTATGTCAAAGTGATTTGTACATGTTTTTCCCTTATCACTTTGATTCTCTTAAATATCACCAACATGATGGAAAGCATACATCCATGTGCGTCAGAGTAGAACTGCTCCATAGAGTTTTCAATGGTTGTGATCCTTCAGAAGTAGATCTGCAGGCTTTTCCTCTGAGCCCTCACTGGGTGGATTTCAACCTCCAACCTTTCAGTTAGCAGCTGAGTGTGTTAACTCTTTGGACCACCTAGCGTCTCTGCTGTGAAAACCAAAAAGTATGAAAGTGCTTCATAAACATAATGCACCAGTGAGGGAAGACATGATTAGCTGCTTGTGCGACCCAGGGACCATAATTAAGGACTCCTATATTAAAAAATAATGTTGTAATGTTGCATGATGCCAGCCACTTATAATCGTAACCCAGCTACAACAAAAGAGAGAAAAATCCTCATCTTCCTGAAACTTCCAATGATATTCAGTGAGACAGTGCTTCTCTACCTTCACTTTCCAAGTTGTGAACTCCCAGCACCCCTTATTCTCTTTTTGGTAACAGATAAAAGCATTCATCTAAAAATACTCCATTTGACAATCCTTTGTTATATTATTATTGTTAGTTGCCATCGAGTAGATTCCAACTCATGGTGATACCATGTGTGTAGAGTAGAACTTCATAGAGTTTTCAAGCTGTGACCTTTTGGAAGCAGATCACCAGACTTGTCTTCCACGGTGTCTCCAGATGGGTTCAAACCACTAACCTTTGGCTGGTAGTTGATTGCTTAACCATCTGTGCTACCCAGGAACTCCCTTTTATTGTGTCTCAACTGTGTATTGGATATCTGTGTATTTTGTATGTACTGGTGACACTATGCTGCATACAATGGAGGTTACAAATCTCTGTGATGTCTGACCTGCCCTCAAGAAGCTCTCATTCTAGAATGTGTATAAATAAGACTTTCAATTCTGATTGAGGAAGAGAGGGAGAGTTCATAGAGCAGGTAGTGTTTGAGTTGGGAATGAAAATCAGGGGATGCCCTCCAGATGGATAAGGGAAGAATGTATGACATTCCATCAAAGCACTCACTAGTTTAGGAAAAGGTTTTAAGACATTACAGAGCACAGTCCCTTCAGGGCACAGTGATAGATTCAACACTGTGTGAAGGTATCAGCTGAAAGAGATTCAGGGCCAAGATGATGAAGGGCCTTGTGAGACATGATAAAATGTGTATTTTCTGTTCTATCATCGTAAATACCCAGATGGGGGAAACAAAAATCTGCTTGGAGATGTTGTTATTATGGCAGGGTTAGAGTTATTGCCACTTGCTAACACTGGCTACACAAAAGGAATTATTGGCTCTTGTCATACATACATGCTCGAAACACAGCCATCTGAACAAAAAGACCAGAATGTCCACTGCTAGATGCATGAATGTAAACCTTTTCAGTGCAAGGAGAGCATTTCCTTGGGGTCTGAGGATGTTAAAACAGCTGCTTATAAACACTGTCAATCCACTAGCAGCAGGCAGAAGCCACAGAGTGATTAATCTGGCTGCCTGAACATTGTGAAAAAAATGTAGGCAACACAGTAGATATACACTCCTGCTGACATTGTAACTAGCAGCCAGAATCTGCTTACAGCTGAACGAGTATATTGTTTCTTTCTCTGATTACTTTTGCATGGTATAGCTTGGTGCTGAAACCTTGCCATTTGGCTGTTTAATTCAGTGGATGTAGTGGAACCATCTTCTTTCTGTTCATTTATTTGTTCTCCAACATTAATGGAAATCCAGAAGGCCAATGTCTTCATATCAGCATCTTGTGGTTAAGTGGGTCACAGTTCATTGAACAATACTCATCAGTGTTTCCTCTGTAACCAACCACAGTGTCCAGTTGGTACATGTATTCCTAAAATGTGTTTTATGGCTTCACCATTTAGCTGCTTTAGGATTTGGGAGAAGCTCGTTACAACTGTGCCCTCTCGACTTTGAGGATGCAAGATTATTAAGTTGATTTACCATAGCTTTATTTATACTGTGTAGAACATTTTCGGCAGAAGTCAAGTCTTTAAGTCCTTCATGAGCTCTGTGTACTTTGTCTCTCCACCAGCTGACTCGAGGGTTATTAGAGCTTTTATTAGGTGAGGAAAATGATGAGACAGGGTCAATTTTCTTTCCTTGATGGGAGAGTTTGAGATTGAACCGCTCAAACTTGCTTTGCTAATGGGTCCTAGAATTTTATATGTGGCATACCCCAACTAAGTGGTCTTTGGTAAAAAAGCAGAGTGACATTCTGTTTTGGGTAAGCCTATGTAGCCAAGATGTCACAAATGGCTCAGTAGACAGAGGGCATAATCCAGGCCTGTGCAGCTCAAATGTGCCCTGGTGTCAGTCTCCCATCGTCAGGTCTTGGCTCAGCTTTCCAGGTGCAGTATTGGGAGGCATTTTCGTATGGATTCATTTACTGAACTTCTTCTGTAGAAGTATAAGACATGAAGAAAATATCATCTATTTTTTTTAAAAATTATCTGTTATATATCCCCCCCATCTTTCTCTTTTTTGAGGCGTACTTAAGCTACATTAAACAACTGAGATGCTATTGTCTTCTGTAATTCAGCATAAAAGAATATACCTTGGTAAGATATTCCATTATCTTCCTAGCCCATGAAATATATGCACTTACTCATATAGCTTGTGAAGTTTCCACTTGCAATCCATCATTTCCTATCTTGTTAAAGGTTGGCCAAAGCCAAATTACTTTTAATTTTCCTTTCAAGTCTTTTCATTTCTTTGGATAGATTTTTTTAAACCTAACATTTACTGAGTACAACATGTTATCAGGCAGGACCAATCCCAGGAGAAAGACATCATGTTTGGTGAAGTAAAAGATGAGTAAAAAAGAGACAGAGCCTTGAAGAGATGAATTGACACGGTAGTTGCAACAATGGTGTCAAACATACCCACAGTTGTGAGGATGACATGGGACCAGGCAATGTTTCATTCTGTTATACATAGAGTCTTTATGTGTTGGAACTGACTGGACAGTTAACAACACTATACCTAACAACAACAACACTATATGTTTGAATTGTAATAATTACTTTAACATATATAATCTCTTCTACTTATTCAACAGATAAATAATCTTATTTTCTCCATTTTCAGTATGATGGCATGGAGGTTTAAAGAGGTTGAATAATTTGTTCACGGTTACATAGCCAGTAATTGGTAGTCTGCATTTAAATTCAGATATAACTTATTGCAGACATTGAAGTTTTAATCCTCATCCTATATTGCTTTCAGATATTTGAAGATTCACCATGTATCAATGCAAACCCAGAATGTTTTAGTTTTGTTAAAATTAGCATGTCTTTTTGTTTGTTTGTTTGTTCTCTTTTGTTTTGCTTCAATAAGCAGAAATTTATTTTCTAAAAGTTTAGGATTGAAGTCTGAATTCAGGATGCTAGCTCTAGGGGATGGGTTTTCTATCTCTTTTCACTCTGGAGGAAGGTCTTTGTGTCTTCTGAGCTTTTTTTGCACCTGGACAAGCTTCTTGTGGCTAGGCATCTTTCCCCCCCTCCCCTCTTCCCTTACTCACTTGTTAATCTCTCTCTCTCTTTTTAATCCATTCTATTGAAATAATTTATGTACAGTGAAATACACAAAACTAAAGTGACATGGGTCAATGCTCTTTTTTCTTTTTTTTTCCCCAGTGTCCTCTCTCCACCCCTCTCACCCCTGGCAGTCAACAAAGAAAGTTTCACTCCATATATAAACCTTTCCTTGACCCTCCACAATAACAAACTAATACAATATTTGTCCTTCTGTGATTGACTTTTTACTCAGCAAAATCTCCTCCAAGTTCATCCATATTATGAGGTATTTTGCAGACTCCACATTATTTTTTAGTGCTGTATAGCGTTCCATTATGTGTATGTACTATAGTTTGGTCCATCCCCTCTTCTGCTGATGGCTGTTTTCATCTTTTTGCTATTGTAAATAGTTCTGTGATGAACATGAGTGTGCATGTATCTCTTCCTGTCCTGGCTCTCACCTCTCTAGGATGTATACCTAGTAATGGGACTGCTGGGTCAAATGGTATCTCCAATTACAGCTTTCTAAGGAATCACCATATTGCTTTCCACAGTGGTTGTATCACTTCACAGTCCCACCAGCAGTGTCTGAGAGTCCCAATCTCTCCACATCCCCATCAGCATTTGTTATTGTCTCTCTCGTTGAACCTAGCCATCAGTGTTGGGGTGAGACGGTATCTCATTGTTGTTTTGATTTTCATCTCTCTGATGGCCAATGATTGTGAGAATCTCTTCATGAATTTGTTGGCCACCTGACTATCTTCCTTTGGTGAAGTGTCTATTAGTGTCTTCTGCCCATTTTTCAGTTGGATTGTTAATTCTTTGGTGTTGAGGAGTTGGAGTTTTCTATAAATCTTAGAGATAAGTCCCCTGCCAGATATGTAATTATTGGCAAATATGAATTTGTTGCTTTCATTTTTGTTATATACTTTTTCATGGTGCCAATTTCTTCATTCTGTGTAATTTTCTATGGTGAGCTCCTTTTGTTTATGAATCGTGTTATCACTTCCTTCATTGCTATTGTTTTAGTATTTGCTAAATGTTTGTGCTGGTCCTCTTTTTTATTTTGATGTAAAGTTTTATCATTTTTCTTTGTGGTTACCCTGTGATTTATAGTTTTCTTCCCAAGTTTAGAACAGTCTGTTCTATCTTGTTGTTATCTTGACTTCCTTACCATCTAGTAGCTCTGTAATGACACAGTTTTTTCCCTCTTTTTGGTTTGTAGTTGTCCTCATTTGTCAGTTGATGTCTCTGGTTCCCTGTTTACAATCTTGTAGGCTTATTTATTTTGGAACTCCCATAGCTGGGTTGGTTTCTGGGTTATATCATTATGTGTGTTAATGGTCAGTTGTCGGCTGTTGTTGCTTCTCTGTCCAAAGGGCTCCTGTTAGCATCTCTTGTAAGATTGGTCTGGTTTTAACAAATTCTCTTAATTTCTGCTTATCTGGAGATGTCCTAATTTTACCATCATATTTGAGGGACAATTTTGCTAGATACATAATTCTTTGTTGGAAATTTATTTCTTTCAGGGTTTTATATGCACAATCTGATTGTCTTCTCTCCTGCATGGTTTCTGCTGAGAAATCTGAACTTAGTCTTACTGGTTGCCCCTTGTAGGTAACTTTTCATTTTTCTAGTGTTCCTCTCATGATTCTTTCTTTGTCTTTGGTTTTGGTAAGTTTGATGATGTTATGTCTTTGTGATTTTCTTTTGGAGTCTATCCTGTTTGGGGTTCGTTGGACTTCCTGAATAGATATATTCTCATCTTTCATCATCCCAGGAAAATTCTCTTCCAATAAATATTGGACAATTTTCTCTGTGGTTTTATTTGTCTCTTCCTGTTCTGGACTTCTGATTACATGTAGGTTACTCCTTTTGATGGTATCCCACATGAACCTTAGGCTTTCTTCATTTTGTTTTGATATTTTTTTCTGATTGATCCCTTTCCAAAGAAGTGTTCAGGTGTCTGCCTTCAATCTCACTAATTCTGTCTTCCATTGATTCAATTCTGCTCCTTTGCCCATTCAATGTCTTACCTATTTCTGAAAATTTAGTATTAATCTTCTGGATTTCTGTGTGTAGATTTTGTATCATTTCTAATTTTTAATTTATTTTGTCATTTTGTTCTGATATTGTCTTTCAAAATTGTTTTAGGGTTTTCTCTGTGTTTTCCTCAATTTTGTTAGTGTTTTCCTTTATCTGCCTCTCAATTCATTGAAGATACCTAAATATAATTCTTTTAAATTCCTTATCAGGGAGTTCTAATGCTGCATCTTCCTCAGGGATGTGTTTTGGGCCTGTACCCTGGTCCTTTGTTTCTCCTGTTTTATTTTGCTTCTTTGTGTGGATTGTGATGCTCTGTTGTCTCTGAGGCATTGTGACATTTTTTGTGTTTATATTTAATTGGTGATTGTATGTTGGAATGACTTGCTCACAATTTTCATTTTCTTTGTTTTGTTTGTATGTTATCTACACAAGCAAGATACTGTGCTGTGCTCCTCTATTAACGAATTGACAGCACTTATACACTTACCACCTGTCTCCTTTCCTGTTGTCAGCCTCTTGTATGTTCCTGGCAACTTGGCAAGTGGAGCCTATTCTTAGGTCCCTGGAATCCAAATAAGAATGCTGTCACTTTAAATATTCCAAATGACCACTGCTTAAAAACAATCAAAATGGCTGCACCATGCAGACAGCGAAAAGTCCACAGCTCAGGTTGTCTCCCTCCTTGCTGTTTCCTTCCTAGTCACAAGCCACCAGCACAGTTGTCCCTGCAGCCCCTGGTGACCAAGACTGATCTTTAGGTTAATTCTTAGGTCCCAAAACCCGTTGGAAATATTCAGGCTGTTGGTCCCATCAGAGTAGCTGAAAGTCCACAGCTCCGACCATCTCTGTACTCACTGTTTTCTTTCAGTTTTTTCTACTAGCTGTTGCCTAATCCACTTCTGTATATTTCCTTTCAAAGCTCAGGGCTCCAGGATTATCTTCTGTAACTCTGTCAATGGTTTTTCTTTTCTTTGTTGAAGAGGGTATGTCTCACTTGTCTACCTATTCCTCCATCTTACCAGAAGTTTTTTCTCTCTCTTTTTTAATGTAATTTAGTTTTAATTTGTATAATGATTTTGATGAAAATTTACAGAGCAAATTGGTTTTCCATTCAACAATGCATGCACATCTTACGATTGATTGTAATGTAGCAGCACTCTTCCCACTTTCTCCCTGTATTTGTCATTTCCTTTCATCATTGTTTCCTATTCCTCCTGACTTTTGAGCTTTGTCCCTGGGCAATCACTGTCCTTTTATCTCCTACGGTTGATTTTCGTAATGAGTGTGCCCTTCCCTTTTGTTATTGTTCACCATACAAGCCTATCATTTGGATGAACATTGAGCCACAGGCTTGAGTTCAGTTCCAGGCTTGAAGGATGTCTAAAGGCCGCAGTGTTGGGGGTTTCACCCGTCTTTGTCAGACCAGTATGCTTGGTCATTTTTATGATTTTGTGTTTCATTCCACATTTTTTACCACTCTATTCAGGACCTCCTATTATGATCTTTCTCAGAATGATCAGCAGTAGTAGTTGGGCAACATCTAGTTCTTGGGGTCCAAGATGCTGGTAGCTGGCATTAATGTCATCCATTAATCCTTTAGAGGTTGTTTCCTTGAGTCTTTGACCCTCTTTACTCATCTTTGCTCTGGACTGGGAGAGACCAACAGTTGCACCCTACATGGTGGCTCACAAGCTTTTGAGACCCCAGTCACTACTCACCAAAGTAGGATGTAGATCATTGTCTTTGTGGACTATGTTATGCCAATTGATCTTGGTGTTTCTCGAGACTATGGTCTTCAGCCCCCAGAACACTTGACTCATTCCCTCAAGGTGCTCATTTACAGTAAAAAAGCCTTCATAACTTTGCCCCCTTTATGTGCTACTATACTCATGCATATATCTGCAGCACATATAGACACATATGTTGAAGTAGTCTCTGTCAAACATATATATATATATATATATATATATATATTTGTGAGTGTAGTTCCATTTACCTTCCCACCCTTGTTCAGCTTGAGTGTCTATATTTAGATATACACAGGTCATATGGAATAGAGATTTTCAAACTGTCTGGTGACACAAACAGTTTGCACTCAATTACTAACGTTAAGGTTGGTGGTTTGAACCCCTTCTCAGTGGGGCAGGAGAAAGGCCTAATGATCAGCTTTCATAAAAATTATAGCCAAGAAAATTCCAGCCAAGAAAATTCTATGCATCAATTCTCCATAACACGTGTCATGAGTTGGAAGCAGCTGGAAGGCAATGGGTTTGGTTTATTTTCACTTATCAAAGTGTGATCATAAGAAGCAATATTTTAATCAACTGGACTAAATAGAATATTATAAATTAAAACATCAGAATACATTGATGAAGTAATGGTAGAAAAAGTTTTGCAAAACTTTTGTTATAGGAATATATGTGTGTATAGAGTCACAATGTAAAATGCATTTATTACTGTGAGTCAGGGTAAATTTGGAGAAACTCTGATATGCATGATATAAAACAAGTATAAGTTCTTTGCTGTCAAGAGACTTAGATCTCAGTGGGAAGGGAATTGGATATATTAATTAGTGTTGGCACAATACACAATTGTGCATTATTCGAAGCCAAAAATATGCATTAGTAGATAATAAGAAAGTCATAATCCTCTTCTGTTATTCATCACCTACTGTAATTGTTATTTTGAAACAATGTGTACCACCTTCTCTGTCATCATCTTGAGGATGAGGAGACGTTGTTTGGAAAACTTTGTGCCTTGAGCAGATATAGTACTTCCTGAGTGCTTATTGCATGAATGAAAAAAAGAATGTAGAAAACTAGCTTCCTAAGTAGAGAAGCATTATTCTCAAAAAGCACATCCTGAGTTTGGTGAAATTTATAACCTTTCATTTTATGTCTTTTTCATAAATGAATCACTTTTAAAAGAAATGGAATAAGCCCAGCAAATTTCCAAGGAAGCATGCAAGATGAGAATTTTCATGGCAGCTCCTTGTCTGTCTTCACTCAGCTGGAAGTCTCTTTGATCACCTTCTCCAACAGTGTGATATAAAACTTATTTATAAATGAATTAGACTAAGTTTACTTAACAGGAATAACACTAAACACATACATTTTGAGATCTTAGTACTTAAACTTGCATCTTGTGTCAATGAAATCAACGTGATTAAATTAAAAGCAAAAATAACACTTATTAGTCAAACACATTTTAAAATTCCTATTTATCTCCTCTTTAATAAAGTTATCTAAAGATATTCTTGTAAAGTTCCTATGATCTTTCCAGAACTCTATTTAAACTTGTGTTTGAGTGATTTTTTTTTAAAGCAAAGATCTATTAACAAAGAATTTGAACCTTAGTTTTCCAAGAATCAAAGGGTCACTTTTTGAAAACTAGTGTAGAATATGCAAGGACAACTGAGGTATGACTCAGAAGTCATACTGTCAAGCCATACTGAGAAACGGTACTTGGAAACTTAATTTAACGTTCTTTAATTTATTTTTTGTTACCTAAAAACAATCTTTATTGACTTCATTTTTCCAAATTAAATACATATTCTGAACAAATATTTATTGCTTACCTGTCATATACTAAATATTGACTAGATACTGATGGCACAATGGCAAACGACACACAAACACTCACCTTAAGGTGTGGGCAGCCCAGTAAAATGTGGATCTAATACAAATGTCTGTATGCTACCACATAGGTAATAAAGGGAGTCATGAGTTCACGTGGAGGTCCCCACTCTGATTAGATATGGTTGGAAGATGTTTCCAAGGGATGAGAGACTTCAATGGGTCAAGAGAAAAACAACACAAGGTATAAGGAAGAGAGACAGTGTCATGCTGTTTTTGGAGACTTTCTGAATACTTTTATATGGCCAAACCCAACAATGTGAGGTGAGCTTGTGGAAAAATGAGGCTGGTAGAAAAGTTCAGAGATAAAGCCTTTTGAAACCACATCCTGGAGATTTTATTAATTACAGAGGGGAATGGGAAGCTTTGATGTATTTCCATTACAGGAGTAAGGTAACAGTTAACTCAGAAGAAAGTAATGGTGTTTGGCAGTATCACTAAAACCACATTTTCCCTTTTATTGTGTGGGACAGAACAAAGTAATAGAGTGAGTTCCTCAATCTCCTTCCTCAGCTACACTCTCTTGACAGGCTGCAGGAAAGGGTTAGAACTCAGCGCCTACTGTACCTATAGATTCTGTTGCTATAGGCAGGAGAACAACTATCACAACATCCCCTCCCAAATTTTGTCTCTTAGCATTTTACAAATCTTTTTGACAATCCAGAGAAAATATATATTTTTTTCATTTTGATAGACAATGAAAATGAACAAGACTGTTGGAGTCCTGCATTACAAAATGAACTGCATTAGCCCAATCTTGACGTAAGAAGATTGTGCTGTCATTAGCAAACATTTTCTCTACCTTTATTGATTAGCATTTTAAAAAAAATTAGCTTAATTGGCAAGTTATCTCTTTACTTTTCACTCCTGCCTAGTGTTTCCACTTATTTCTGCTGGTGGGTGATGTATTTGTCACTGTAGACTTACGTCTTGGTGAGAAACAGGAAAGCTACTAGTCTCAGGTACAAACTTTTTCAACATTTGGCATCCTTGATGTGGTTTCTTATTTGCTTTATTTTGCCCCATTCGCTCCTCTGGATTATTTGGTTTTTACTTATTCTCAAAAGCCTTTGCATTCCTGTCTTCCTCCATCATTCTTTAAGGGTCTTAGAACCCTCCAGAAAATTATTTTCATTTGTATCTTTTGAGTGCTTAAGTCATTAGATGTCAACATTCTGTCTTGGTACTAAAATGTTCTCTTTATTTTCCTATTTTTCTGCACATTCTTTCCTGAATCTGCTTGTAATCTCAGGCACATACAGACTACTGTGTGTAGGTCAGTGGATGTTACTTGAGGACAAAACAAAGAAACAGTTTTTGACACTTGTTAAGGCAAAAATATAGCAATGCATTATCACTCTGGGGAACAAGAAAAGGTCTAGGTACAGAATCCTGGCAGTTACCATTGCACACATACAAATATGGTATCTTAACTTCCAAAACAAAGCCAAACATATGTTAAATGACTAAATTACTCTGGCTTATCTAACCATTCAATATCTGGCCACATGCTTGCCATTATCTCTTGATACTTCTGCTTGTCCTATCATCAGCTTGTCCACTTGCTGTTAATTTACTAACTTGTGTAAATACACCATGTGATCAACTTCTGTTCTCTGCATTAGCTCTCAGGCTTACTCTATGTTCTTCACATTTAACCAGATCTCCACGATCTGATTTCCTAGCCCTCTGCCAGAGATTTATCAGTACCTGTAGTTCTGGTGTTAATATAATGTTGTTGTTGTTAGGTGCTGTCGAGTTGCTTCCGACTCATAGTGACCCCATGCACAGCATAATGAAACACCGCCCAATCCCACGCCAGCTCCATGATCCCTGCTATACTTGAGCCCATCGCCACAGCCACCGTATCAATCTATCTCATCGAAGGCCTTCCCCTCTTTCATCGACCCTCCACATTACCAAGCATGACATCCTTCTCCAGGGAATGGTGCCCTCTGACAAAATGACCAAAGTAGGTGAGAGGAAGTCTGGCCATTCTCACTTTCAAGGAGCATTTTGGGTGCACTTCCTCCAGGACAGATCTGTTAGTTCTTTTAGCAGTCCATGGTACTTTCAGCATTCTTTGCCAGCACCACAACTCAAAAGCATCAACTCTTTGGTCTTCCTTATTCATTGTCCAGCTCTCACATGCATACGAGGCAATTGGAAATATCATGGCCTGTGTCAGGAGCACTTTAGTCCTCAAGGAGACATCCTTGTTCCTCAGCACTTGAAAGAGTTCCTTCACAGCTGACCTGCCCAGTGCTACACGTTGTCTAATGTCCTGACTGCTGCTTCCATTGGCGTGATTGTAGAACCAAACAACGTGAATTCTTTGACAACCTCAATCTTTTATTTATCATGATGCTGCTTAATATAATAGTTGAGTTTTATAATAGTCTGAATTGAAATTTTCTAGGCTTCTTCTGGTCTTTCTGTTCCACTCCCTCATATTCCTTCCTATCTCAGTTCTCATCCCCTAAATGCCATGTCCTTACAGAGCCCTTCCATTATTTCCCTGTTTTACGTTTCTTTCCAAAGTCCCCATTGCCTAGTTGAGGACAAGCTAAACTGCTATTTAAAAGAAATACCTACAATATATTTTTATACATGCAAAAAAAGATGCATTGATGATTACTGGTGATTGAAATGTGAAAATTAGAAACAAAGGAGCAGGATCATGAGTTGGAAAATACGGCCTTGATGATACAAACAAAGCTGGTGATTGCATGACAGAATTTTGCAAGATCAACAACATATTCAGTGTAAATACCTTTGTTCAACAACTTAAATGGTGACTATATTTGTAGACCTTGCAGAATGGAATATGCAGAAATTAAATCAACTACACTAATGTAAAGAGATGATGAAGAAGCTCAATGTCATAGATCAGTATAAGGCCAGGGGCCTACAGCAGAACTGACCATCAATTGCTCACGTGCCAGATCAAGCTGAAGCCAAAAAAAGTTAAAACAAGTCCATGAGAGCCAAAGTATGACCTTGAGTATATCCCATGTGAATTTACAGAACATCACAAGAAAAGATTTTATGCTTTCAATACTAATGACCAAAGACTAGGTAAGGTTTGGGATGACATCAAGGATATCATACATGAAGAAATCAAAAGGTTATTAAAAAGACAGGAAAGGAATGGTCATATGAATGTCAGAGAAGACTTTTAAGCTTGCTCTTGAACATTGAATAGCTAAGGCAAATGGAAAAAATTATGAAGTAATAGAGCTGAATAGAAGATTTCAAAAGGCAACTTGAGTAGACAAAGTAAAGTATTGTAATGAAATGTGCAAATACCTAGTTACAAAACTGAAAAGGAAGAACATCCTTGGTATTTCTTAAGCTGAAATAACTGATGAAAAAGTTCAAGCCTTGAATTACAATATTGAAGGATTCTATAGGCAAAGTACTGAATGATTCAGGAAGCATCAAAAGAAGATGGAAAGAATATATAAAGTCATTGTACCAAAAAGAATGGGTCAGCATCCAACCATTTCAGAATGTAGCATATTATCAAGAACTGATGGTATTAAAGAAAGAAGTCCAAGCAGCACTGACAGTATTGACAAAAAACAAGGCTTCAGGAATTGATAGAATACAAATGAATGTATTTCAACAAATGGATGCAATGATGGAAGTACTTACCTGTCTATGCCAAGAAATTTGAAAGATAGCTACCTGGCCAAAAGACCAAAAGAGATCCATATTTATGCCCATTCCAAAGAAAGATGATCCAACAGAATGTGGAAGTTCTCAAAAGATATCATATGCAAGTAAAATTTTACTGAAGACAATTAAAAAATAATTGCAGTAGTCATTACAGGAAACTGCCAGAATTTCAAGCCAGATTCTGAAGAGGATTTGGAACAGGGTATCATTGCCAATGTCAGATGAATCTTGGCTGAAAGCAGAGAATACCATAAAGATGTTTACCTATTTTTTATCAATTATGCAAAGACATTCAACAGTGTGGATCATAACAAATTATGGAAAACATTGTGAAGAATGGGAATTCCAGAACACTTAATTGAACCTGTAGATAGACCAAGAGGAAGTTTTTTTGAAAAAAAAAAAACAAGGGGATACTTTGAGGTTTAAAATCAGGGAAAGTGTGTGTCAAGTTTGTTTCCTTTCACCATACTTATTCAAATTGTATGCTAATCAAATGATCTGAGAAGCTGAACTATATGAAGAAGAACATAGCATCAGAATAGGAGGAAGATTCATTAAAAACCTGTGATATGCAAATGACATAACATTGCTTGCCAAAAGTGTGGAGGACTTGGAGCTCTTACTGATGAAGATCTAAGACTACATCTTTCAGTATTGATTACACTTCAAATTAAAGAAAATAAAAAACCTCACAACTGGAGCAATAAGCAACATCATGATAAATAGAGAAAGGATTTCATTTTATTTTATCCACAATCAGCACCCATGGAAGCAGCATTCAAGAAATCAGACCATGTATTTCACTGGGTAAATCTGTTGCAAAGGACCTCTTTAGAGTGCTAAAGAGCAAAGACATCACTTTGAGGACTAAGGTGTGCCTGACCAAGCCATGCTGTTTTCATTCACCTGATACGCATACGAGAGGTGGACAATGACTATGGGAGAGCAAAGAAGAACAAATGCCTTTGATTATAGCATTGGCAAAAAATATTAAATGTACCATGAGCAGCCAGAAGAACTGATAAATGTGTCTTGGAAGAAGTGGCGCTAGAATGCTCCATAGAATTGAATATGGTGAAACTTCGTTTTACATCATTTGGTCATGTTATCATGAAGGACCATTCTCTGGAGAAGGACATCATGCTTGGTAAAGTAGAGGGTCAGAGAAAAAGAAGATCCTCAATGAACTATATTGGCACAGTGGCTGCAATAATGGGTTCAAACATAGCAAGGACTTTGAAGATGGTGCAGTACTGGCCAGTGTTTCATTTTGTTATGCATGGGGTCTCTATGAGTTTGAACCAACTCTACAGCATCCAACCACTAGATCAATAGCATATATTTATAACATATTTTAAGATAAGGAAGTTCTTTTACTTTGTTCCTCTTTTTCAACATTGCCTTGCCTTTTCAGGTCCCTTGTAGTTTCATGTAAACTGTTGTTGTTGTTGTTATGTGCCATTGAGTCAGACCTGATTCATAGCGACCCCTCCTTGGGAAGGAAGGTTGGGCAATCTACTTCCGTAGTGCTACTGCCTCGGAAACCCAAGGAGGGGTCACTGTGAGTCGGGTCCGACTTGACGGCAAACAACAACAACAACAATCACTACGGAAGTAGATTACCCAATCTTCCTTCTGAGGAGTGGCTGGTGGATTTGAACTGCCAGCCTTCTGGTTAGCAGTCAAGTGCCTTAGGCACTACGCTTTCCTTTTCCATTTCTGCAAAGGTGAAGGTTGGAGTTTTGATAGGGATTTCATTGGATCTACAGGAAGGAGCCTGGTATGAGGAGAAATATGAGTAAGGGTGGAAAGAGGCTTGTGATGAATTGGAGAGGTAGCCAGTGGTAGATTGAGTCAGACCATGAACGTTTTTCTGGTAAGGAGCATGTGTTTTTTTGTAAGTGACATAGGAAGCCATCTTATTGAATGTGAGGATTCACATGGTTTGCTTTATATTTTAAAAAGATGGGCTTGAATGTTTTGTGGAGAATAGATTGGAAAAGGAAAAGAAAGGAAGTTTGGATACATATTAGGAAGCTATTGTTCTAGTCTAGGCAAAGAAATTGTGTAGCCTGAACCAGGTAGTGGTCATACACAGTTGATGGTGGTGTGGGGGGAAAATTCACAGTCTTGAGTTATATTTTGGTGATAAAATCAGTAGGAAATATTAATCGATTGAATAAAGATATAGAGAGAGGTGGGAACAAAGGATGAATAACAAATTTCTGATTTCAGCTCTTGGGTATGTAGAAGTATCAAATACTTAATTGAAAAAGATTATAAAGTGGATATATTTGTTGGGGGTGAGGGATCAAGGCATTAATTTTAGACCTGCCAAACTTGAGATGTATATAAGATATCTAGGGGGGATTTTGAATAGTTGGTTATTTACCTGTATCAGATTTTAAGGGTGATATCTGAGCCAGAGATGATTTGAGAGTTATCTGGATGGTATTGAACTTTGAAGTATGGGTAAGATCACCTAGAGTGAGTATGAGAAAAATGAAAGTTGGTGTGTGTATGTGTGTGTGTGTGTGTGTGTGTTAGGATTCCTAAAGATGGTTAGTTTTTTACTTTTTCCTATTTTTGATTATGCAAATTTTCTAACATACAGATTTTTGGCAAGCTTACAGAATACAATGAAAAGCCATATACCCATTACCTGGATTCAACAATTGTTAATATTTTGGCATATTTTGTTCATCTACCTATCTGCATTTACAACTGCATGATCTAAATATACCTCTATGTCTATATCTATCTGTGCATATGTCTCAGAATTATTCAAAAATAAATTCCAGACATTGTGACTGCTTCACCTTTAAATAATTTAGCAGGCATCTCCTCAAAGTAAAGATAGTATTATAGTTAACTACAATACCACTATCACATCTAAGAAAATTGACAATATTTCATTAACATAAATAATACCTAATTCATACTTGAATTTACTCCATTTGCCCCAAAATGTCTTTGATATATTTAAGAAAGTTTGCCAACATTTAAAGATCAGTTAGATGAGCAGGACTTAGAAGGTAAGACAGGAAAGCCTGCTGTTGTCAGATGATTTCAGGGATGTCAAACCTATAAATGGTAGTGATCTTCTGCATTTAGCTCTCTGTCTTAGAAAATTTGGGTCTTGGGTTATTTGAGACAGGTTGAACAGCAAGACTTATTGATATCCCTTCAGGCTAAATGATTTATGATAAACTAGGACTACTCATATCTAATTGATTTGGTAAAGAATTAAAGATGAGAGGAGATAAAGTTACATGTTATTTAGTGAAAGACTGTAAATTGAACTTTGACTATTGACTTACACTTCATCATTCCATTCTTTGGTTTATAATGCTTTCCTATTGGCACCTGACCTAGTTTCAGAGATTCCTTTACTGTTTAATTTGTTTTACTCCCTGCATGTCCAATTAAATGTGCCATTAACTTAATGCTATTTATAATCCCAGTTCTTTACTCCTCTCACCAATTAGAATAACCACATAATATCTCTTTCAAAACAGGACAATCTTGAAAGTAAAAGTAAAAGTGGCATCATTAATAACATCCCAGAACTAGAGGTATAAACTGGATTGTTTCAGGAAAACCGCTTGTATGGCCCCTACCTCTGGATAGATGTCTCTTTTTCTTTTTCCTTTCTGTCTCACTCATCCTTTGCAACCTAGGCCTCTTAATATATTAGGAATGGAAGGACTCCCAGATACCTTTATGAAGAAGCAACTTCTCCATATAGATTTGAAGAGACTATAAGAATAAAATATGTAGTATCACAACTTTTAAAGCATTTCTTGTCACAGTGTACCAAGTTTTACCTCTTTCAGAGATTTCTATTTTTTATGCCATTTGTGAAATTTTTTTATTACTGCTTCACTTCAACTAAACTGCAAAGGTTTCAATTAATCTCTAACTGAAAAATATTCACATAATGTATATTTTAAGTAACCATTGACCTATTGCACATATCTAATGGATTATATCCTTACAGTAACATAGAAGCCAATTTAACAGGAGCACAAATGTCAAATTTATTTGAAAAAGCCTATGCCTACTAACAGCCACTCATCTGTCAATTTGTAGTACTGTAGTGGCTTGCACGTCATTGTGAGGCTGAGGCTATGCCACTGATATTCCAAATACCATCAGGGTCACCCATGTGGACTGATTTCAGCAAAGCTTCCAGACTATGACCAACTGGGAAGAAGGGAGTGGCCATACACTTCTCAAAAAAAAAAAAAAAAAAAAAAGATTGGCCAGTGAAAACCTTACCAATAGTAGTGAAACACTGTCTGATATATATTATTGGAAGACTTTGTGAATAGCCTTGAAACACTGTCTGATATAGTGCTGAAGATGAGCTCCTCAGGTTGGAACACACTCAAAATACTACTGAGGAAGAGCTGCCTCCTTAAAGTAGAGCTGACCATGATGACATGGATGGAGTAAAGTTTTTGGACCTCCATTTGCTAGTGTGCCACAACTCAAAATGGGAAGAAACAGATGCAAATATCCATTAATAACCAGAATGTGGAATGTACAAAATATAAATAGGAAAGTTGAAAGTTGTCAAAAATGAAATGGAATGCATAAAGATCAATATCCTAGGCATTGTTGTTGTTGTTATTGTATGCTGTGGAGTCAGACCCGACTCATAGCGACCCTCCTTGGGTTTCCAAGGTGGTACCACTTGGAAATAGATTGCCCAACCTTCCTTCTGAGGAGTGGCTGGTGGTTTGAACCACCAGCTTTGTGGTTAGCAGTCAAGTGCCTTAAGTACTAAGCTACCAGAGCTCCTATCCTAGGCAATAGTGAGTTGAAATGGACTGACATTTGCCATTTTAAATCAGATAATCACATGATCTACTGTGCCAGGAATGACAAACTGGAATGGAGTTGAATTCACCACAAAAAAGAACATTTCAAAATATGTCTTTAAGTACAATGCTATCAATGAAAGGATAATATTCATATGTCTATAAGGAAGACCAGTTAATACTACTGTTTTCCAAATTTATGCACCAAACACTAAAGCCAAAGATGAAGAAATTGAAGATTTTTACCTACTTCAGCAGTCTGAAATTGACCAGACATTCAATCAAGATGTATAGAAAATTACTGGCGATTGGAATGCAGAAGTTGGAAACAAAGAAGAGTCACTGGTAGTTGGAAAATACAGCCTTGGTGATAGAAATGATGCTGGAGAAGGCATGATAGAATTTTGCAAGAATAATGACATTCATTGCAAATACCTTTTTCCAACAACATAAATGGTGATTTTACATGTGTACTTTGCCAGGTGGAATACAGAGGAATCAAATTGACTACATCTGTGGGAAAAGATGATGGAGAAGCTCAATATCATCAGTCAAAACAAGACCAGGAGTTGACTGTGGAACACACCATCAATTGCTTATATGTAAGTTCAAATTGAAGCTAATGAAAATTAAAACATGCCTACGAGGGTCAAAATATGACCTTGATTGCATCCTACCTGAATTTTGAGACCATCTGAAGAATAGATTTGATGCATTGAACACCAATGACTGAAAACGAGACAAGTTGTAGGATGACATCAAGAACATCATACATGTGCCCAGGATGTAATATTATATAAGTGGTAGCTATTATTATTATGATCTAGCTGAATAATAGGTGATAGCCTAAACTAGCCAGCAAAAAAAAAAAAAAAAAGAAAAGAACTTCATACATGAAGAAAGCAAATGGTTTTAACAAGATAGGAAAGGAGAAAAAGACCAAAATGGATGTCTGAGGAGACTCTGAAACTTGCTCTTGAAAGGAGAGTTGCTAAAGTGAATGGAAGAAATGACAAAATAAAAGATCTGAACAGAAGATTTCAAAGGGAAGTTCAAGAAGACAAAACAAAGTATTAATAATGAAATGTGAAAAGTTCTGGAGTTAAAAATCCAAAAGGGAAGAATACCCTCTGCATTTCTCAAGCTGAAGGAACTGAAGAAAAATTTCAAATCTCGAGTTGCAATATTGAAGGATTCTACTATCAAAATATTGAACGATGAAGGAAGCATCAAAAGAAGATGGAAGGAATACAAAGAGTCACTGTATCAAAAATAATTGATCAATGTCTGATGATTTCAGGAGGTAGCATATCATCAACAACCTATAGTATTGAAGGAAGAAGTCCAAGCTGCACTGAAGGAAATGGCAAAAAGCAAGCTTCCAGGAATTGATGGAATATCCCTTGAGATGTTTCAACAAACAGATGCATTACTGGAGGTATTTACTTGTCTATGCCAGGAAATTTGGAAGATAGCTACCTGGCCAACTGACTGGAAGAGATCTATATTTGTGTTCATTCCCAAGAAAGCCAACAGAATGTGGAAATTATTGAACAATATCATTAACATCACACACAAGTAAAAATTCTCTGAAGATAATTTAAAAGTGGTTGCAGCAATATATTGACTGGGAAGTTCCAGAAATTCAAGCTGGGTTCAGAAGAGGACATGGAATGAAGGATATAATTGTTGATATCAGATGAATCTTACCTGAAAGCAAAGAATACCAGAAATATATTTACCTGTATTTTATTGACTATGTAAAGGCATTTGATTGTGTGGCTCACAACAAATTATGGATAACATTGTGAAGAATGGAGATTCCAGAACACCTAGTTGTGCTGATGGGGAATTGGTACATAGATCAAGAGGCTGTCATTTGAACAGAACAAGGAGATATTTGATGGTTTCAAATCAAGAAGAGTGGGTGTCAGTGTTATATGCTTTAACCATACTTACACCATCTGTATGCTGAGCAAATAATACAAGAAATTGGACTACATGAAGAAGAATGTGGCATCAGGATTGAGGAAGACTCATGAACAACCTGTGATATTCAGATGACATAATCTTGCTTGCTGAAAATGAAGATGAGTTGAGGCACTTACTGATGAAGATCAAAGACTACAGTCTTTATTATAGGTTATATCTCAGCATAAAGAAAACAAAAGTCCTCACAACTGGACCATAAGCAACATCACAATAAATGGAGAAAGATTGAAGTTGTCAGGGATTTCATTTTACTTGGCTCCACAATTAAAATCCATGGAAGCAGCAGTCCGAAAATCAGACATCATGTTGTACTGAGCAAATCTGTTGCAAAAGATGTCTTTAAAGTGTTAAGAAACAAAGACATCACTTTGAAGACTAGGTTGTGCCCAATCCAGGCTATGATATTTTCAATGGCTTTATATGCATTTGAAAGCTGGACAATGAATAAGGAAGACTGAAGAAGAGTTGATGCCTTTGAATTATGGTGCTGGCAAAGAATACTGAAAATACCATGGACTTGCAGAAGAATGAACAAATCTGTCCTGGAAGAAATGCAGCTGGAATGCTCCTTGGAAGCAAGAATGCCCAGACTTCATCTCATCTACTTTGGTCATGTGGTCAATGTGGCATCAGGATTGAGGAAGACTCATGAACAAACCCGTGATATTCAGATGACATAATCTTGCTTTCACATGCATATAAGGCCATTGAAAATATCATTGAAAAGACCATTCCCTGGAGAAGGATATTATCATTCTTGGTAAGGTGGGGATTGGGAGGAGATCAGCAAGAATGGGGAAGACCTTCAACAAGATGAATGGATATGGTGGCTGCAATAATGTTGCTCAAACACAGCAAGGACTGTAAAGATGGCCCATGACTGGGCAGTGTTTCATTCTGTTTGGCATAGGCTTGCTATCAGTCAGAGCTGACTCGATGACACCTAACAACAACAGCATACATGATAAGCTGCCAAAAACTATCTTCTGAATGAATAAGTTCAAGAATGAACCACATTAGAGTCTTTCAGTTTGTTCCTAAAATGGTAAATGGTGAGCTCAACTCTTCTCTTTTCTCCTATGAGAAATAGTAAAAAATAAAAGTTGAACATAAAGGAAATTTATTCTTCTCTGCCATGTTTACTCCTTTAAACGGAATCAAAAGAAGTTGTGATATGTATGTACAAAGAATATCAAGAGTAGTGGATTTTGAAAAATATATGTTATTTTTCAGAGTAATTTTAGGTTTACAGAAAAATTCTGCAGAAAGTATAGTTCTTATATGCTCCTCCCTCACCTACAATTTCTCCTAATAATATTTTTCATCTTTGGTATTTTTGTTATAAATGATGAACTAATATTGATGTGTTATTTTAACTGAAGTCCATAATTTTCAAGAAGTTTCACTTTCTGTGTTGTATAGTTTTATGGCCTATAAATATTTAAAGTCATGTGTCCACCACTACAATATCATACAAAATAGTCTCGCTGCCTTAAAAAGTCCCGTGTCCCATATATTCATCCTTCCTCCTCCTCTCTGCGAGCCCCTGGCACCACTAATCTTTTCACTGTCTCTTCCATGTTGCTTTTTCCAGTATGTCTTATAGTTGGAATCATGCAGTATGTAGCTTTTTTGGATTGACTTCTTTCCTGCAACAGTATTCATTTATGATTCCTCCATGTCTTTTTGTGGCTTAATAGAGCATTTCTTTATATTGCTGGATAATACTCCTTTTTATGGATGTACCACAATTTTTTTTATCCATCCCCCCAATTAAAATTCAACTTTATTACTTCAAACTTTGGACTACCTTAAATATTCTTATACAGATTTTTATGTGGACATACATTTTCATCTCATTTGAGTGAGTACCTAGGAATACTGGATCAAATGGTAAGCCTATGTTTAGCTTTGTAAGAAACTGCCAGAGTGTCTTCAAAAGTAGCTGTGCTGTTTTGCATTCTGAACAGCAATGAATGAGAATTCCTGTTGTCCCATATCCTCACCAGCATTTAGTGTCAGTGCTTTGAGTTTTAGCCATCAAAATAAATGTGTAGGGGGTAAAGCGTCCTTTCGATTTGCAATTCTGTAATGGCATATGATGTTGACCACTTTTTTCATATGCTTTTTATGTCATCTGTGTATCTTCTTTGGTAAGGTTTCTGTTCAGATTTTTTACCCATTTTATAATTGGTTTGTTTTCTGATTGCTGAGTTAAGGAAATTATTTGTACATTTTAGATACAATTCTTTATCAGATAAGTGTATTACAAATATTTCCCCCAGTCTGTGCTTTGTCTTTTCATTCTTTTATCAGTATCTTTTGCAGAGCAGAAGTTTTAAATTTAATGCAGTGCAATTTATTTTTATAATTTCTTTTTCTTTTTTAATGGAGTGTGCTCTTGGTGTTGTATCTAAAAAGTCATTGCCAGTATCAAGATCACTTAGATTTTCTCCTATGTTATCTTGTAGAAGTTGTGCATCTTGCATTTAGCTTATGATCCATATTGAGTTTATTTTTGTGACCCAGGTAAGCTTTGTGTCCAGATTTTTTTTTTTTTTTTTTTTTTTGCATGTGGATGCCCAGTTGTTCCAGCACTATTGATTGACAAGACCATTTTTCTCCATGTAATTGCTTGGTGTGGGTCTATTTCTGAGCTCTCTATTCTATTCCATTGATCTATTTGTCTATTCCTTCACCACTATCCCAGTGTCTTGATCACTGTAGAAAAACAGTATATTTTTGGTTTTCTATAAAAATTGGGTTATAAATGGATCAAACTCTTTTATTTTATTTTGAACTATGATTTTGTTAAGTTGATGTAGTCTGAACTTTTTATTTTGAAAAATGGATCTTCTACAACATAATTTTGAATAACAAGTTACTTGAGATATTTATGATTTTTGGTGAAAGAGTGTGTACTGTTTACATACATATGTATATACAATTATAAATAAATAAATATCACTCTCTAGCATGGTTATAGAAATGAATGCTTGCAACACCGTTCTATGAGAGCTGAGGCAACTCTATTTTGGTAGAGGAGAAGAGAGGAAAGGAGTTAAGGGGCAAAGATCATGGGGGAGTGGGCTGCTAAGGAGCATCCTAGGTAACAACAATTAAACCTTTTAGCATCTCCAGACTTTGAAAATATGATGATGTCTTCTGCCATCTTTAAAATCTTTCTCTCTCTGTCCATGTGTGTGTGTTTATCCAAGACTTTGTGCTTCTCCTTTCATGGTGATTACTCTGATGCTTTACAAAATATATCAAATCTCAAAATTCTTAAATCTTTTTTCTTTGGAAAAAAATGCACCTGATTTGCTGGTACCTTAAGCAGGCACATTACTTATCTCTTGGGTTGTCTAGCACTGATATTGGGAGTATTCACTGAAGGACTAAAGGTCTAAAAGAACTTGTATAGCTAGGAGTAGGAAGGAATTAGGAAATACTGAATAGATATTTTTACCAGGTTCACATTTTGACTAATGTCTGGCTTCTGCTAACTGGGAGTGAATGAATAAGGAAAGGAGAGGAGGAACCCTTTTGAGATATCACATGTCAGCTATATCAAAACTATATATCATCACTCCTGTGGCTTCCAGACAAATAATAGACAGGCATACAGGCTGAATATTTATATCAGGTAGATACACTACTTGGAGAGATCAAACATGGGAGAACAGAAGGACAATGTTTGCACAGGGAGACAGTTTCAGGGGGAGTGCACAGGAAGAAAGGATACAGGGAAGAAGTAATTACAGGGATGTAGTGGGAAGAGAGCTGTTACATTGTGGGGAATTGCAGTCAATGTCATGGGACAAAATGTGTATGAACTGCTGCGTGGAAAATGAATCTGCTTTATGAACTTTCACCCAAATCACAATAATTTAAAAAAAAAAATGAATGAGAAAACTATGTTTGAATCAGTTGGTTCTGAAGGAATAGTCTGACTCTTCCCTTCTTGCAAGTTAATTATATATATCACTTTCTAACATGTCCTCTAGTGATTTCTGTATCTCTCTTGCCAGACAAGACTACAGCCCCAAGCAACTGGCAATATGTTGATATCTGTCTCTCAAAACAGGTTATATTGAAAAAAAAAAAAAAAAAGAAGGAAAGTGCAAATGAATATGTGGAGATGAAACATCCACCCTTTCTCCAAAGCTTCCCTCTATGACACTTATAAGCCTGAGGTAAAATATACCAAACTAGGCTCAAAGACATGGGCATTCTATTGTGAAAAACTTTCTTGTCTGAATTCTCATTATTTAATTTCTCTTTTTATGTAGGTAGATATGCTGGGCATACACAGGAATGTGTTTAAAAATCAGCAAACACCAAAAATATTTAGACATAGTCTCATTGTTTTAAAAAGGTCAGAAATTGTTCTAGTTTCCTGACATTCCCAATCATAGCTATTCTTTTGGGATAACTGGATGTGATCTTTTTAAAGCTTTGTTTTAGCTTTATGGAATGACCATTTATCTCCACAATTTTCTACTCTATTTTTTTTTTAATTAGACTCAGAACATTGTTGTTCTTAACTCAAAGGTCAGATTTTCGATCTGATTATTGTACAGAATTATCAGCCAATGACATCTCTATTTTTCTACAAATATTGATTTCTCTAATTTCCTTTTTCTAAAGAAATCTCAAAGCTACTAACTTTTAAAGGTTGTCTTTCTTTTAATACCAGAATTTCATCTTGAAGATTTTAAGATATATTTGGAAGATTTAGCTGCTTATTTGTCTATTAAATATTTTACTTCACAATAAATGCTCATACAATAAGAAACATTTATGAAGTCCATTCCCCAAAATATTGCAAGAATATTTTCTTAAAGATTAGCAGGATTGAAAGAGACTCTAAGGCTATTTCTGCACATTTTCAAGTAAATATTTGCAATGGAACAGCGACTTTGCTTAGTAAGCTTAAAAAATATTTATCAATTTAATCTGGAGAAAATCTGAATTTCCCACCAATTTACCACAGGATGTCCAGACTCTCTAATTGGTATTTTGCAGTTTGAGGTTTCCATGGTATGTTCCAAGAAACAGAAATTTTGAGGAATGCTAATAAGTGCTACATGAAAGAATGTTTGTGGTCGAATAAACTTTAGGCTCAAAATATTAAACGAATTTCTTTGCTTAAGACATTATCAGAAACTAATATGCTTCTGTGCTGTGCTTTCTTCAAGAGAGGGATATAGTTCATAAGTTTTCTCAATTATTTGACCTCAAACCTTCCCTTTTTCACAGAGAAATTTTGTGGCATTATATTCTGTGAAGTATGTTTTGGAATTTGTATAGATCAAAAAGTTGAGATGGACAGAAAGACTTTTGGATTGATTTTTAAAGTTTTTTTTTTTAACATACTGTGCAAGAGAGAAACCAATATGTTTCCTGTCTCCTGTTAACCCTTTAACGATTATACATGATTATTCACATGTACTCTTCACAGACAGCCGTGCCCAGACAACCTATTGCCCTGAATTTAGTTTCCAGGGATTTGTTACTGCCTTCATTTCCTAGTAGAGTCAATACCAAAGTAAACCAAATTCACTGCCATTGAGTCGATTCTTACTCATAGTGACCCTATAGGACAGAGTGGAACTGCCCCACACGGTTTCCAAAGCTATAAATCTTTAAGGAAGCAGACTGCCTCATCTTTCTCCTATGGAGCAGCTGGTAGATTTGAACCATGAACTTTTGGTTCGTAGCTGAATGCTTCAGCTACTGCACCACCAGAGCTTCATATAAAGGGAGCATCTTTTAACCAATCCACTTACCTAATTGGGCACAGCTAATAATGAAGTGTCTTTCTCATGGACCTACAGAACTTAAAGCATGTAATAACTTCTTAAGTTGCTAGAGAAATGGTTCTCAAACTGATTCAGATTACAATCACCTAGAGAGCTTTTAAAAATATCCTAATGTCCAAGTTTCACTCAAGACCAATTAAATCAGAATGTCTGGAGGCACAACTCAGGTTATCAATATTTTTAAAAACTGCTCAGGTGATTACACCAAGCAGCCAAATTAGCAAACTCTACAATGCCCCACAGAAAAGCATAACTTTACTCTATCACACATCCCATCCAGCCTATCATAGGCCCTATATGCCCAGATTTTTTTGAGGGCAGGTTGTTTCCCATAAGGGAGCTCTGGTAGCATAGTGCCTAAGGTACTTGACTGCTAACCAGAAGTCTGGTGGTTCAAACCCACCAGGCACTCCTCGGATGGAAGGTTGGGCAATCTACTTGCATAGTGATACTGCCTTGGAAACCCAAGGAGGGATTGTTATGAGTCAGGTCCTACTCAATGGCACATAACAACAACAACATACTTCCCATATGTCAAGGAGTCTAAAATGCATGGGAGAAGATTTCCAAGTTGTAAATCTACTTTTGGGATGGGTGGGGAGAAATGAGCACTTAAAAACAACCAGTGTGGATAAATCTTGAAGACATTATGATAACAGCATAAAGATGATATTAAAGCATAAAACTAAAAACCAAACTCACTGCTGTTGAGTCAATTTAGACTCATAGACAGCATCTCTAAGGAAGTAGATTGCCCAGTCTTCCTTCCAAGGAGCAGTTGGTGGGTTTGAACTGCTAGCCTTCTGGTTAGCAGTCAAATGTCTTAGGCACTACAGTACCAGAGCTCCCATGTTAAAGCATGGAAAAAGTTAAAAATAATCTAGATATTAAGTATAAATAGGACATACCAGCATTCATAAATAAGTAGAAGGAAGAAGATGCAGTAAAAGATAGAAAAATGGCCAGTGACATGGAAGTAAAACTAAAAATTTTATATTCTGGAAATCAAGTGAAGACAATGGATCAGGAAGGGAAAAGGATTGCTAAATGCTCAAGAGTCAAGTAAGGCGAAGACTGAAAACTGCCCATTGGATTTGGAAATGTTGAGGTAATTGGAGACATGGAGAAAAGCAATTTCTGTAAAATGGTTATCGTCTGTGTATTGTGGGCAAAGGATGATATCATATAAACTGCTTTTTGAAAGGAGGCAGCCATACTGGGTTTTAGCCAGATTGGCCCTTTATTTCATGTAATTGCCTTTGGCTCAAAACCTACTTGTTTATCCATGCAAACAGTTTGCTCCTGATTTGGTTACTGCATTTACATGGATTACAGATAAAATGAATTTGTTTTTGTGGCTAGAATTTTTCCTGTAATCTTTTGCTTTAAACTTGCTTCATGTACCCTAAAGATATGCTGGATATGTGGTTGAAAAGCTGAAAAGTAAACGTTTGAAATGTTTCCAAACTGCTCATTTTTATGAGGCTTTTTCTTTGACACCAAAACCTCCCTACTTCTTCCTAGGCATTATAGTTAACATTGTGATAACAAAATAAGCTTAATTTTATATGCTTGTATATGATTGAGGAGGCTTTAATTTCCATTTACTCTCATTCTTTCCTCTGGGTATTAATTTTTAGAAAATCATAAGAATGATGAAACATATCAATGCCATCAAGTCCATCTCTTAGTCTCTAAATGAGCCACACTTATGGACTCAGAGAGAGGTAATTATATATCCTTTTACTGAATAATCTCCAGGAAAGGAGATTAGAAATAGACTAGGAATTTGTAATAGTTTTTCCAGAAATGTTGGAGCTTTTTCTAATAAATATTGTAATTCCAATTTCAACTGAGCTAAGGTCACAGTGAGCAGTCAAAAATAGCTTCTTGAAATCATTTGTATATTCTCTGTCTCTCTATTTTTTTCTCAGCTCATATTTTAGTGTATGTGTCAAAACAGAGAAAATAAATTCTGTTGTCTCTTCCTTCTTCATTCTCACTTTTGATAAGATAAGACAGTCTGACAATAACCTAACTTTTTGGAGGTCAGCACCTAACCTGTTTCTGTTTCTTCATCTGCCAAATGAGCTAGGAGTCTCCCCTTTTCACACCACCTGAATGTTGGGACGTCTGATTAGAATATTAGACTCAGGAAGTAATCTTAGATGGCAGTTTCTTTCTTGCACTAGGAGAAAGACTACTCTATTTGTTATTTGAAATCTGTGAAAGGCTCTTGGCTCTATTTGTTATTTGAACTCAATGAGGAAGTTTAGGTTACACACCTCCAGTTACCTTCAAAAGAATTTGATAATAGAAGGAAAGATTGATCTTTAATGTCACCATTAAAAATGTCAAACTGATGTTAGCTTTCCCCCATAGTTCCTTCACATTTATCGTGATTGGCCCTTTGAGTAAACTACTAACGCATCTCCCAAAGTAAAAGAAGATTCTAACAACAAGCAGTCAACTTTTATGCAGGCTTTTCCTCCTTACACTGTGATGAGCTGTAAAATTATGAGATATTGTAAAATAGCAATGCCTGGCATGATGATCAAATATGACTGACTTTGGACACAAACATTTTCAACCTCAGTGACTTCTACATTTGATTGCAAATACTTCTTTAAAGGAATAGTGGGTTTTTGTTTTTCATATCCTGTAGATGGCAATGTTGTACTTGAAAAATAAACTGATAAATGCTCAAGGAAAGCTTTCCCAGATGCAACATTGCTTAATAACCAGTGAACAAGAGCTTTAATGCTAATTCAAGGTATTACATTTGGAAAATACATTTCAGCTGTAGAGTACCTATAGAACAGATAAATATCTATAAGTGCCAACATTCACATTTAAAATTTTGCCTGGTTTTAGAGGATGTTTTGTTCAGCTGTGCCTTTTCTTGTCATGCAGTCTCATTTTTCTTCTAATAATGCTTTAATTCAGATTTCATACTTAGAGTTGGTTTCACATTGCTGAGATATGAAGAGTTATCATTGCTAAAACCTACACACTTTCTACTTATGGTGAGCTGCTCTAACACCAGGGAGACAAAGAACACACTGTCTCCATCTGAATCCAAGGGATTGTTGCTTTTTCTGGGCCTGATCCCTAAGGTTAAGTCAAGGATTGAAGTAGAATGAGAGTACTACCTCAAGCAACTCTTTTAATATTTTCATTTAATGGATATAATTTCAAAAGCAGCCAAGAGAGACCCAGAAGGGAACATTTTATTTAAAATATAAACCTATAATCAAGCACACATGCTAAATCATTTGTTTCTAAACTAAGACAACAAATTGAAATGTATGTAAAAGTAGAGTGCAAATTTCTAACAAGAACATGTAACTGGAAAGAATATCAACTTTAGAAACCTAATATTCTGTCATTAGTACATTTAGGAAACTCTTTTTCTATGACCACAGACTGAAGATACATGAAGAAATGGAATTATGGTCTTGGTCTAGCCCATTTTTCTCTTTAACCAGAAGGATGCTTACCTGTGTTTTATTGACTATGCAAAGGCACTTAACAGAGTGGATGATAACAAATTATGGGCAGCATTGCAAAGAATGGGAAGTCCAGGACAATTAATTGTCTTCATGGGAAACCTGTACATAGACTAAGAGGTAGTCATTCAAACATAAAAAGGAGATACAATGTGGTTTTAAATCAGGAAAGATGTGCATCAGGATTGTATCTTCACTGTACTTATTTGATCTGTGTATTGTCCAAATAATCCAAGAATCTGAACTATATGAAGATGAATGCAGCTTCAGGATTGCAGGAAGATTTATTAACAACCTGTGTTACACCAATGACACAACCTTACTTGCAGAAAATAAAGAGAATTTGAAGCACTTACTAATGAAGATCAAAGACTACAGCTTTCAGTATGGACTACACTTCAACACGAAGGAAACAAAAATCCTCACTATTGGGCCAATAAGAAACATCATGATAAATAGAAAAAAGATGGAAGCTGTCAAAGATTTCATTTATTTGGATCCACAATCAATGTCCATGGGAGCAGAAGTCAAAAAATCAAATGATGTATTGTGTTGGGCAAATCTCTTGCTAAAAGCTCTTTAATGTCTTAAAAAGCAAAGATGTCACTTTGAGGACTCAGGTTCCTCTGGCCCAGGTCACAGTATTTCAGTAATAAGCATGTGAAAACTGAAGAATAGGTAAGGAAGACCATAGAAGAATTGATGCATTTGAAACATGGTGTTGACGAGAATACTGAATATACCTTGGATTGCCAGAAGAACATACAAATCTGTCTTGGAAGAAGTGCAGTCAGAATGTGCGTAGAAGTGCGAATGGTGAGACTTTATCTCCCTGGAGAAGGACATCATGCTTGATAAAGTCAGCAAAAAAGAGGAAGACCCTAGACTAAATGGATTGACACAATGGCTGCAAAAACGGTCTGAAGCATAGCAACACTTGTGAGGATGAAACAGGACTGGGCAGTGCTTCGTTGTATTGTGCACTGTGAGTCAGAGCAACTCAACGGTACCTAACAACAATAACCACATTCTTATTGCTCAGAATTCAAATTTCTTGGCAAATTTAATTCAGACAAGAAAGCAATTTTAAGCTCTATAGTAAGAATGGAAAGGAACAAAATGGATTGCAAATGTGGAAAATAGTTCAAAAATGATTTAAAATTTTGTTATATTTTCAAATTGAATAAGAATGATCTTATTTAGGAATAAGACTTATTGTAACTCTGTCTCTTCTCTAAAGCATGCTTTTGTTCATTGGATATTGATTTTAACTACTAGAAATTGGCAGTAAAGTTACATTTTATTGAGTATTTATGTGCTGATTTCCCTTTTATAAATTCATCGACAGACTGAGAAACAGAGTTAAGAGTACAGATTTCTAGATTGGGCAGCACTTAAGTGACATTTGGCTTGGTGAAAGTCACTTGATTGTTATGAACCTCAGTGTTCAGCTACAAAATAGTAAAAATAATTATATTATGTCATCTGACTCGAAGGTAGTAAGTTTGGTTTGATTTGGTTTAACAAGTATTCAGTAATGATACTTTTATAATATCTGTCTCTGAGCAATGGGCTTTTCTTTCACCATTTTCTTCCCTTCCTCTGTCAAAAGAAAATATCACATAGTAACTATTCAATAAATATTCATTGAAATTAATAGTTGAAATACTGAATTAATTGATTCGCAAATAAAATTTGTTGGTGCCATACAAACCAGAAAATATTTTTGAACTTCTTGAACTTCTCTAGGCTCAAGAACAAGACAAAGAGCAACCATCTCTCAAAAGTCTGTGCTTAAATTATACAAAAGAGAGAAAGAAAAGTGAAAGAAAGTCAATATATTTACAAATTTATTATAGCATGTTATGTAGAATCATCAATTTTTTCATATAGAAGAGTTTTCATGCTGCAGTTCATATGAACTCTGAACTCTTCATTTTATGAATGAACAACCCATCATGGGTTTGCATTGTAACCAATAACATAAAAGAGGCCCCAAGCAGTCTCAAAAGGAAGATGAATAATTCATTTGTTTATTGTATGCATGTATATGTTTTCATTTACAGTGAAGAAACTGCTGGGATTCTGTTTTATATAGTAGGCTTATAGAGCTTTACAAAATACTAAGCAAACATTGTTGAAGTATCCCAAAGCTAAACATTTGGGTCTAATATGATTTCAGAGGATGCAAATCTTTGTAAATTAGCTTTTTACTATGAAGTGTATACTTCAGCTAATGATCACAAATAAATCTAATCCTATAAAACTTGTAGCTCAACTGAGAAGCTGTGATTAAAAATTGTATTCAAGATATAAACTTCTGTACTTCTTCTGGGTTCAATGTATTTTGTGATGCAGTCTACCAATAAAGAATACTGCATTGGGATGAAACATTTTAGGGCAAAAATAGAAGGCAGGCATTTTAACTTTGGAGATAAAACATCATCTTACATACTTGTCTGTTAAGGCTTGAATTGCATACCCCAACATTATGTGTTTTAGATCTTAACCTCATATCTGTGGCTATAATCTGGTATGATTTGGTAATGGGTTCTCTTTGTTATGCTGTTGTTGTTGTTGTTATTTGCCGTTGAGTCGGCCCCGACTCCTAGCGACCCCTCTTTGGGGTTTCTGAGGCAGTATCACTATGGAAGTAGGATTGCCCAACCTTCCTTCCGAGGAGTGGCTGTTGGATTTGAACCGCCAGCCTTCTGGTTAGCAGTCAAGTGCCTTAGGCATTATGCTACCAGAGTTATGCTAGTGAGACAATATTAGTGTGGGGTATGTCTTAAGTTAATCACCTTTGCAGAGAAACAGAAAAAAACAGAGAAGCATAGAGGAGTAAGCAGGGATGGGAATGGGGAAAGATAGATGTTGAGCCACATGAACATTACAAAGGAACCAAGAAACAAAGACCTTCCCCCAGAGCCAAGAGAGAGAGAGAGAAAGCCTTCTTCCAGAGGCAGCACCCTAAATTTGGACTTGTATCTCCTAAGCTCTGAGAAATAAATTTCTCCTCACAAAAGCCACCCACTTGTAGTATTTCTGCTATTGCAACACTAGATAAGTAAAACAATGCCTGTATCTAGAATACATTAACTTTCCATATATCCGTAATGTCGACATATGTAATCTATAATGTTTTTTTCTATAAAGAACATTTAAGGCCTCTGACATTGACAGGATACTTACTAGATATCTGGTATAGCCTTAAATAAGTTGCCTTGTTATGCAAATACTATTATCATCATCATCAATCTTATTTTAAAAAGGAATAGATTGCTGTAAAAGTTAAATAACTAGTCTACTGTTCCCAGCACTCATCTGTCAGTAGTTTGTTGTACCATGATGGCTTGCATGTTGCTATGAGCCTGGAAGCTATTCCATTTGTATTTCAGATACCAGCAGGGCCATCCAGACTAACAAAGACTGAGATGAAGGACAGGGCCATCCACTTCCAAAAAAATTTATCTCTGAAAACCTTATGAATAGCAGTGAAGCACTGTCTGATATATTACTGGAAAACCTTATGAATAGCCATGATCATTCTCTGATACAGTGCCACAAAATGAGCCCCTCAGGTTGGAAGGCCCTCAAGATGCAACTGGGGAAGAGCTGCCTCCTCAAAGTAGAGGTGACCTTAATGATACAGATGGAGTAAAGCTTTCAGGATCTTCATTTGCTGATGGGACTTGACCCAAAATGGAATGAAATAGCTGCAAACATTCATTAATAACTGGAACGTGGAATGTATGAGTATGAATGTAGGAAAATCAGAAGTTGTCAAAAAAGAAATGGAACCCATAAAGATCAATATCCTAGGCATTAGTGAGCTGAAATGGACTGGTGTCAGCTATTTTGAACCAGACAATCATATGGTCTACTATGCCAGGAATGACAAATTGAAGAGTAATAGCACTGCATTCATTTATCAAAAAGAACATTTCAAGATCTATCCTGAAGTTACAATACTGTCAATGATAAGATACTATCCATATGCTTATAAGGAACACCAGTTAACACAACTATTATTCAAATTTATCCACAAACCACCAAAGCAAAAGATGAAGAAATTGAAGATTTTTAACAATTTCTGCTGTCTGAAATTGACTAAACATGCAATCAAGATGTATTGATAATTACTGGTGATCAGGTTACAAAAGCTGGAAACTTTGCTTGCTGAAAGTGACGAGGACTTGAATCACTTAACAATGAAGAAGACTATAGTCTTCATTATGGATTATAGCTAAACATAAAGAAGACAAAAATCCTCACAATCATACCAATAAGCAACATAATGATAAAGGAAGAAAATAATGAAGTTGTCAAAGATTTCATTTTACTTTGATCCATATTCAACACCCATAGAAGCAGCAGTCAAAAAATCAGATGCTGTATTACACTGGACAAATCTGCGAAAGACCTCTTTACAGTGTTAAGAAGCAAAGATGTCACTTTGAAGACCAGGGCGTACCTAACCCAAGCCGTAGTATTTTCAGTCTCCTCATATGCATGTGGAAGTTGGACAATGAATAAAAAAGACTGAAGAAGAATTGATGCCTTTGAATTGTGGTGTTAGGGAAAAATAATGAAAATACCATGGACTGCCAGAAGGAAAAACTAATCTGTCCTGGAAGAAGTACAGCCAGAATCTTCCTTAGAAGCAAGAATGGCAAGACTTGTCTCACCTACTTTGGTCATGTTAGTAGAAGGGACCAGTCTCTGGAAAAGGATATCATGCTTGGTAACGTGGAGGGTCAGAGAAAAAGAGAGAGATCCTCAACAAGATGGATTCACACAGTGGCTGCAAAGATAGACTCACACACAGCAATTGTTGTGGGGATGACACAGGACTGGGTAGTGCTTTGTCATTGCACATAGCATCGCCATGAGTTGGAATTGACTCAATGGCATCTAACAACAATAACAAGAACAACATTGTTGTTCAGCCAGGGAGTGTTATACTTGGAACTTGAACTCAGGCAACTTGATCATAGTCAACATCCAGAGACTGGATTCTTAACCACTAAGCAATCCTACTTCTCTAGTAACCATAGTACTGCACAACTTTTGTCAAAAATCTGGGTCCAAAGAAGCTTTTCAATAAATCTATATTTAATGAATAAATATTTCTATATTTCTTAGGTTGGATATTTTTGCATTTCTCTGGAAAATGTTATATTTTGCCAGAGGTTTCATTATGACACAGGATTAACATAACATACTTCCTGTCACAAATTCCTCCAAGAACTCAATGAGTTTATTGTCAACAAGCTGATGAGTGATAGAGAGTCATGATGTTATCTGTTGCCTGGATTGCTATAAACACAGGGCTAATTTGAAGTCACTTAATGTATTTTTCCTCTGTCAGGCATCAGATAATTTTCTCCTTAGCTCTCCTGCTACAGTTCTTCTGAAATCTTTAATCATGAGTTAGTAGTTTTGGGTTCATTCGTATACTTTTATTCTAAGTCACACAAAATCATTTAGGAAATTGGAAGAGTTTAAAAGGACTGAACAAGAAATTTACATAAAAAAATCTTTTAAAGTATAAGTTTATTTTCCAGTCCATGTAAGTATAGTTTCCTTCAATAGAATAAACAACATCATAGCATTTTGATGTATGCTAGACAACTTCTTCTTTTGGTTGATTATCATTTTAGACACATAGATAATAATGGTTATTAAGTGACCTTCCACAAACCAATTTTCAAAATAAAAACAAATATTTTTAAAGCTCTATTAAGATTTGTATTGCTATTTGTTTATAACTGTGTAGGCAATACCAGATGTTTGAACAGAATAAGTGTTAACATTGACTAGAAGCAGCAGTTAAGAAATCAGATATTGTATTGCATTGGGGAAGTCTGCAGTAAAAAACTTTTAAAGCGTTCAGAAGCAAAGATGTCACTTTGAAGACTAAGTTGAGCCTAAACCAAGCCACAGTATTTTCAATAACCTCATATGCATGTGAAAGCTGGACAATGAATAAGGAAGACCAAAGAAACATTGATGCTTTTGAATTGTGGTGTTGGTGAAGAATTCTGAAAATCCCACGGACTGCCAGAAGAATGAATAAATCTATCCTGGAGGAAGTGCAGCCAGAATGCTCCTTGGAAGTAAGAATGGCCAGACCATTCCCCAGAAAAGGATATCATGCTGATGAAGTGGAAGGTAGGTGAAAAAGGAGAAGGCCCTCAACAAGATGGATTGGCACAATGGCTGCAACAATGGGTTCAAGCATAGCAAAGATTGTGAGGATGGTGCAGGACTAAGCAGTGTTTTGTTCTGTTGTATAGGGTCACTATGAGGTGAAACCAACTTGACAGCACTTAACAACAACCACAAAAATTTAATTCTGAAAAAAGATCCAAAATTTGACAAGAAGATGAGAGATTGAGTTTCTGGTATTGTTATTGGTGAAGAACATGTCTTATTCTGTTAAATATTCTGTCTCTTACAAAGTAAGTATTCACAAGTTAAGCAACTATTTTTCTATTTGTTCTCATTAATTAAAAATTGTAGTTTCTCACTCAAATGGTGTAAAACATGATTTTTCAAAGATAATATCAAGCAGATATTTTTCTTCCATGCTATGTATGAGAAAACGCCCGATTCTTTATTTTTACCTTTTCAATTGAACTTTCATTCTGAACTCCTAGTGACTCACAGTTGATATTATTTTTTCATTCATGCAATATATTCAATTTATAATTAAATCATATTGATTTTCCAAAATCTCACTAAAATGATGATTTCAGACCTGTTGCTCAACACGTGCAAATGTATACTTTTGAGAAAAAGTTATGAATATGCAAAGGTAGATAATTCCAAAAGGTACAAGTATCAATTCTGAAAGTATCATGAGATTGAGGAAAATTTGAAGTAAGTTGGTATTTATGTGTTATCATGCTTCATGAAACTCTAACTCATCTCATTAACAGAAATATCTATCTAGGAAATCAATAAAGAGTGCTGAGAGAATTTGTGAAATGCCATCGAATTTTGCAATTGTGAGAAATCCATCTCCTTAAACATGAATTGTGTTATATCTGTGTGTCTTCCAATAAACATCTCTCCATCAAATAATTTCAATGTCGGTAAATAGAATGAAACATTAAAATCCCTTGTGTCTGTTCTTCCTTTCAGAACAAAAACCCCGAGCTTGCCACATCTTTAGAAAGTAATATACCTGGGAAAATTCAATAGGGTTCTTCTGGCTTGAAAAGTAGCTTCAGTTTACATTTTGGAAATGATTGCAAGGTAATTTGACATCTTTATTTTTTTAAAAAATCAACTCATTATATTAATAATTGCAGGAACACATGTGAATGAAGTAATCTTTTTCAATCATATTCTTGTGCTTTTATGGAATGCCTGTTTGTCTTTAATGACTTGGAATCATTTTGCTTTTCCTGGAGAGGATATTATGCTTTTGTTAGATTGTGAGTCGTTTCCGTTCCATTGTCCCTTCCTCTCCTAAGTGTCAGAAATGCCCTAAAAAGAGAAAACAGAGCATGTGAATGCCACTTCCTCAGAAGAGATTGTTAGCCTGCCATTGCCATAGTTCTTTTTGATTATTATCTTTACTCAGGGCAATATTCTTTTATCTTTATTATATATTCATTCATTTCAGTACATTTGGAAATTAGAGGTTTAATTTTCTTGAGAGAGATTGTGAAGCTACAGGAAAAAAAGTATTTAGACTTGTCTCCTATTACCTTAATGTCTAGAACTAGGACCAATGGATGAAAACTTCAAGGGATTATTGGTTCATTGTAAGAAAAGATTTTGAACTTGATCACCTTTGCATTTCCAATCCCTAGGGAAATAGAGTAATGAGAGTTCAAGAATCACATGGGTGATATTGAACATTCTACTCCTATGGATAGAAGACCCCTCCACAAGTTCATATTCATGCTCTGTCTAGTTCCTAGTTTCCCTTCATAGAACAGACTGGAATTCATCACCACTGGAAAGTTACCTTGAAATGACCATGGTTCTCCCTTAATATCTGTATGCTTTGATAGTGATGTGTGCATATCTTTATCACAACATGTGTTACTCTCCACTGTTACTGTTAAATTACTTGTTCATACTTGCCACTACTTTTAAGTGGCCTGAGAGTAGAGATCATAACTTATTTGTTTGCGTATCTTTAACATGCAACACATTTCCTGGCAATAGCAAATACAAAACTGTTTGGGATTTTAAATATGTGATTCTATGCAAAGGGAAGATATTTAAAGGAAATCTATTTGTACTGTTCTAGTTTCTTCAGTTTCATTTTTCTACCTTCTATAAACTCATATAAAGGTTCATGCTATAATACTACACAAAACATTGTTCCACCTCCTACTTTGGGGATGTAGCGACTGGGATCTTAAAAGCTTGCAAGCAGCATCTAGATGCAACAATGGGTCTCTCCTTGTCCACAGCAAAGAATGAAGAAAAACAAAGATCCATGGAAAGAATTAGTCCTAGCAACTGTACACCATGCAATCTGTAGCCTATATGACTACGAGACCAGAAGAACTAGATGGTGCCCTGCTACCAACGTCAACCACTTGGAGGGGGATCTATGTAGGAGATCCTGGATAGAGAGGGAGAACAATGTAGAA
>NW_006921797.1:5739212-5740899 GCF_000298275.1 Orycteropus afer afer
GAGATCATGCTACCAGGTAGAATACATGTGTACAGTTGCTCTAAAAGATATAATTAATTTGATAAATGTTTATAGATTATGAACACATCTCTTAGGATCATAGAAAAGCACTTTATAAATTTGTTATTTCTGAAGGAATATTGAACATCAATTTCTCTACCCATTTTATTTCTTGTAATAACAAATATTTTTGTGTTAGTAATATTTATTTAAGGTCCCTGGGTGGTGCAAGCAGTTTGTAACTGGCTGCTAACCCAGAGTGTGATGGTTTGACCCACCCAGCCACCCTGTGGAAGAAATTCTTGGCAAACTGCTTCTATAAAGACCAAACCAAAACCCAACCAAACCCACTGCCATGTAGTCGATTCTGACTCATAACAAGCCTACAGCACAGAGCAGAACTGCCCTGTAGGGTTTCTAAGGCTATAAATCTTTATGAAAGTACACTGCCTCATTTTTCTCCGTGGAGTGGCTGGTGGGTTCAAACCACTGACCTTTTGGTTAGCAGCCAAATGCTTTAACCACTGTACTACCAGAGCTTTTTCCATATAGATTATAGCCAAGAAAACCTCATGGAGCAGTTCCCATGGAGTCAGCATCCACTCAATAGCAATGTTTTTTTTTTTAATATCTATTTATTTATTTCACTTCACTGTTTCCACTGAAGTTTTACATAAGAATTAATTTGAGCGAAAATGAAAAAGGCAGAAAATGTCGAGTCTTGCTGAGAACTTGCTGAACAACTGGAGCACCCATGTGCTGTTGATAGGAGTGTAAACCGCTTAAAATATTTTGGAAATCTACTTGATAGTATTTATTAAGATGAATTTATTCATGCCCTATGATCTAGTAATATCATTCTTATGTATATGACCCATGGAAGTCGGTACATATGCCCCTCAAAATACACACACAGGAGTACTGTGCTTGTTTTTATTCCTTTCAGGACATTTAGAAATTGGGGGTATTATTTCCTTTTTCTTATGGAAAGAGGATGTGAGGGTACATGAAAACATATTTAGAAAAAGTATTATATTTATAGCAGTCCTATTTGTAACAGTTTCAAATTGGAAATATGCTAAAAGTCTACAACAGTAGAATGGAGGATTGTTGTATATAAATCCACTGAAATACCTACAGAACAATGAAAAGGAATTATCTTGAACCATATCCAACAACATGGTGGAAGATTTTCACCCACAAAAAATAATAGTGTTGAATGAAACAATCCAGATATGAAAAAGTACATGATTCCATTTGTATAAATTTCAAACACTAGTAAACCAATCTGTGATGGTAGACATATGGAGAGAGGCTACCCTTAGGTGGGTAGAGACAGGAAGAGGGCATGAAACAGCCTTTTACTGGGTTGCTAACATTCTTTTTCTCAGTGGTATATGTCAAGATATGTTCAATTTGTAGGATGTTTGATTTCTATAACTATGATCTGTGTACTTTTCTGTTTATTATGTCTGACTGAAAATGTAAAAATAAAAGGAAAGCACAAGAAAATGTCAAAATCATGATTTAATTGATAACTCATGTAAATATTTTTGGTCTTGCACAAAATTTCATGAGTGCACCATGCTTTTATTAAACATGTAGAATTTGGCTCTGTTAGTATAGCCAACATTTCCTGTCTTTTAAGTTTCTGATATTACCATCCTGTTGACAGATGAATATGGAC
>NW_006921797.1:5741174-5744635 GCF_000298275.1 Orycteropus afer afer
TATATATATGTATATATATGTATATATATATAGATACGTATACGTATGCATGTGACTCTCAAACTCTCAAATAATTTCTGGTCTTTTTGACTCATCGTTTCTTCAGAAAGGTTTTACGAGTAATCTACTATTCAGGTTGCACTAATAAAGTGGCTCAAATAGTAATTATAATTTAACATGAAAAACTATTGAATCTTATATACATTATAAATTAATTTGGACTTTTACAAAAAGATTGGCATTATTTTTATAGGATTTTTTTAAAGAAAAAATGATTCCTACTTAAATAGAACAGACACATATTTCTTTCTTTCCCAAAATCAACTTTCTGCATTCATATTTTAAAGACAAATACCAAGCAAGAAAACGAAGCCATAAAAAACTGACCACCTGTAGAGAAATTTATAACATTTATCCTTATTAGATTAAAAAAAAAAAAAAAAAGTCATTTCCTTGTTTGATAGGGCCCAACGAAAAGAGTGCTTTCATCAGCCTATTTTCAGGTGCATGGGAAATGAAGCAGAAAGCATTAATATAGAAAAACTAGAAGCAATCTAAAATTTGAAGTTTTGACCCAACCTCTAGTTGGTTTCTAACTATGTGAAGGTCTGAACAGCCATTCTGATAAGCAAAACAAAGCAACAAGCCAGGGGAAAATAAGAAAGTGGTAATGTGAAAGATGATTAAATCTTTGCAATTTAGCTTGGCCTTTGAGATATGCCATATTGCATAATTTGACTTTGAAAGGTCATTTAACCAGAGCTAATTGACTCTGTTAAATTGCATCGTCATCAAGTTTTGTTCAAATACTTGGTGCACTATGGGTCTCATAATTGAAAGAAAGAATGTAATTTTTCTTAGCACTGACCTGATAGAAAGGAACTACAAATGCTTCCAAGTATTAGGGAGAGAGCACCAGGCTGAATAAAATCTAACAATAAGAACATTTAAAATTGTCAAGGGATGCGAGTCAGAAATTCTTGGCTTTATAGATTCTCTGTTGGTATAGTGATCAAGAATGTGTTGGGCTGCTAACTGAAAGGTCTGTAGCTTGAACTCCACCAGCTGCTCTGCAGGAGAAAGATGTGGCAGTCTGCTTTTGTAAAGATTACTGTCTTAGAAACCCCATGGGACACTTCTACCCTGTCCTGTATGTCTCTATGAGTTGCAATTGACTCAACAACAACAGGGTATTAACGGTTTGTAGAAAGACAAGAGAATCACAAATTATAATTATGAATTCATATTTCTGCACAAAGATTGTGTTAGAGCATATTTCTAAAAAAATTTCCTCATCAATTTATATTAAATTATGGAAGCATTATGCTTATTACTATTGTTTCAACTACATGACTCTTGACTAGAAGGTACTTGCTCAGTGTTGCCATTGGTTAGCAATACAGCAATTTATACATTTGCCTATATTAGGGACAATTAATTGCCTGATGTACGTTAACTATATATGCTTGTGTTTATAAACAGCCCAAGTGATGGCAATATGGGAATTTTGAAAACTAATTCTTAGGAATATGTGGACTGGATAGAGCCCACTTTCCATTATCTATAATAATGAGGACTTGTTATAATAACAAAATATAATTCTTGTTTTAGTCTCTGATTTCAGTCTCTTTACTAATAAATTTTTACTACAGGCACTAACAAGTGACAGATGTGGTTGACTTGTTGCCTTTTTTTTTTTTTTTTTTTGTGCCGACTCTCTAATGAGCAATTTAATAGCCTGAAGCAGAACATTCAAAAGGTCTGGAAAATCCTCACAAGAGGTAATCGGTTTTTGAAAAATTGAGAGTTAATTGTACTTAGCTTTGTTGTTAGTCAAGAATTTCCCAAGTGAATTTCTTAGAATGTTTCTGAAAAAATAGGACACCCAGCAGCATAACTCTCAGTAGTTGTACTAACAACCCAGTCCATAATTTATCAGAAACTCTTCAATACTGTTTCAAATGAAGGTTTGGGGAAGGCATGAAGTCATATATATTATGCTATTTGAGAAGAACTGATATTCCAAGCCACCTTCCTATTCAAGTACTATCATTATAATGGTCCACCACTAAGTACTTCTTCTGAGTCATATCCTCATTAGAGTTTCCTTCTTTCTCTTTCTTTCCCTTTCATCTCTTTGTCCTTCCTTTCATTCATTCCTTTTTTTCCTTTCACTCTGCTATTCCTGTACACACATTTATTGCATGCTTATTGACACACACTGGGCTATGGGAATATGAAGATAAATGAAAACACAATATGTGATCTAATATTGAATATCAGCTGCAGAGACAATATAAATAACATAAAGCCTTATGGCTAATTCAGACACAGAGATTCCTAGAGTTATTTGAGTAACACATGGAAAGGGAAGGTTACGAGAGGGCCTGGCGTGCCATTTGTGGTGGTTAAATTTGTGTGTCAACTTAGCTAGGCCTGGTTGAGTGGCTGAGCAGCTGGATGTAGTATTCCCCATGATGAGACTAGTAGTCAATTCTATGGCAGAATCTACTGTGAGCAGCTGAGTAGTTGCATTTGAGTACGTGGTCTATGTCCTGTCTATAAGAAACAGCTTTGGGAATGGTCTCTAGCTTATGGCACACTTGAACCCTGCATGTAGCCATGTTGTTGTTCAGCAGCCTGCCATGCTCTGCTGACCTTGAGACTTTCAATAGACTTGAATTAATGGCCTGCTCTGTGGTTTGGAAACATAGGGACTGTGCCATTTTATTTGTCAATGTTGGGCTTGTTAGCCTCAGCAGCCAGTAGATGCCTGAGTGAAGAGATACCTCTAGCTTCAGTGGGCCAAGAGCAACAGACAGAGCTGAAGCCCAAGGTCAAAGGGTTTTCACACAGCCCCTAGAGCCTGACATTTTGAACTAGGACTTCTAGCTTCCCCAACTGTAAGAGAGTAAACTCCTGTTTGTTAAAGCCATCACATTTGTGGTATTTTCTTGTCAGAGTGATACTAGGCAACCAGAACACCATTCCAGGCAAAATTGCAAGAGCAAGAGCAAAACCAAGACCCAGAGAAGATGCTTGAAAAATAGCAATGTCTATAAGGGAAAGCACAAACACTACAATATTTCTGAAGTGTAAAGCGTAAGGTAAGGGTATAATGAGGAATGAGGTAGGAAAAAGAGGCCAGAACCTTATGTTGTTATTGTTAGGTGCCATCAAGGTGACTCCAACTCACAGCAAACATATGCGTAAAAGAAGGAAAGACTGTCTGGTTGTGGGCCATCCTCATAATCCTTACTATACTTGAGCCCATTGTTGCAGCCACTGTGTTAATTCATCTTGTTGAGGATCTTCTCATTTTCACTGACCCTCCACTTTAACAAGCATGATATCCTTCTCGAGGGAATGGTACCTTATGACAACATGACCAAAGCAGATAAGATGCTTCCAAGGATCATTCTGGCTGTACATCTTCCAGGACAGATTTATTTCTTCCTCTG
>NW_006921797.1:5747725-5758147 GCF_000298275.1 Orycteropus afer afer
GGAGGGTCTACGAAAGAGGGGGAGGCCTTCAACGAGATGGATTGACATGGTGGCTGCGATGGTGGGCTCAAGTATAGCAGGGATTGTGGGGCTGGCGTGGGATCGGGCAGTGTTTCGTTCTGCTGTGCATGGGGTTGCTATGAGTCGGAAACGACTTGATGGCACTTAACAACAACACCAACTGGCAGTCCGTGGTATTTTCAGTATTCTTCACAAACACCACAATTCAAAGGCATCAGTTCTTCTTCAATCTTCCTTATTCATTGTCCAGGTTTCACATGCAAATGAAACCCAAAAAAACCAAACTCACTGCTATTGAGTCTGATCTGACACACAGCGACCCCTCCTTGGGTTTCTGAGGCTGTATCACTATGGAAGTAAATTGCCCAGCTTTCCTTCTGAGGAGTAGCTGGTGTTTGCACCACCAGCCTTCTAGTTAGCAGTCAAATGCCTTAGGGACTACATCACCAGAGCACCATAGCTTGGGTTAGGCACACCATAGTCTTCAAAGAGAGATCTTACTCTTCTACATTTTAAAGAGGTATTTTGTAGCAGATTGTTCCAGTGCAATATGATGTCTGATTTCTTGACTGCTGCTTCCATGGGTGTTTATTACAGGTCCAAGTAAAATGAAGTATTTGACAAATTCAATCTTTTCTCCATTTATTGTGATACTGCTTATTCATTTCATTTGTGGGGACTTTTGTTTTCTTTATGTTGAGGTATAATCTATACTGCAGACTGTAGTCTTTCATTTTCATCAGTAAGTGCTTCAAGTCATTTTCACTTTCAACTAATAAGGTTGTGTCACCTGCATATCGCAGGTTGTTAATGAGTCTCCTTCCAATCCTGATGACATATTCTTCTTCATAACTGTCCACTTTTTGGATTATTTGCTCAACAAAGAGATTGGATAAATACAGTGAAAAGACACCACCATGATGCATGCACTTTCTCATTTTAAACCATGGAGTGTCTCTTGCTCTGTTTGAACAACAGCCTCCTGGTGTATGTACAGGTTCCTCATGAGCCAATTAAATGCTCTGGAATTCCCATTCTTCACAATTTTATCCATAATTTGTTATGATCCACACAGTCAAATGTTTTTGCATAGTCAATAAAACACAAGTAAATACCCTCTCATATTCTTTGTTTTCAGTCTAGATCCATCAGACACCAGCAGTGATATCCCTTATTCCACATCCTTGTCTGAATCCAGCTTGCATTTCTGGAAGTTCCCTGTCAATATATTGCTGGAATTGTTTTTGAATTATCTTCAGCAAATTTTACTTGCATGTGATATTTAATGATATAGTTCAATAATGTCCATATTCTGTTGCATCACCTTTCTTCAGAATAGGCACATATATCGATCTCTTCCAGTCAGTTGGCCAGCTAACAGTCTTCCAAATTACTTGGCATAGAGGAGTAAGTACCTCCAGTGTGGGATCCATTTGATGAAATTAGACTTTTTCTTATAGATGTCAGAGAGTCTCTGAAATATGACTAAAGTTCTTTATTTCTAAAGAACTTTAGCATTTCAGAAGAACAAAGACTAAGACAAGAATAGGGGCCAGATCGTGGTTAGGAAACTGACACAGTAGTGCCAGTTCTGACATATTCTGACATAGGGTAGTAGGTAATTCTTGTTAGGTGACATTGAATCAGCTCCAACTTATAGTGACCCTATGAACAACAGAGCGAGACCCTGCCCTATTCTGCACCATCCTCACAATTGTTACTATTCTTGAGTCCATTGTTGGTAGTAGGGATGTGGTAGTAGGTATACAGGATTAGTGATGGGTTTAAAGTATATTTAGGAGGTCAAGTGAAAGGTACTTAGTGATAGATTGAGTACAAGAATGAGAAGGAAAGGAGTAAAGGATAATACCCGTATTTCTGTATAGACTTTGATGCTACCAACTGAATTAAGATAAAAGAGGGGGAAGTCTAAGGACAAGATAATGAGTTGAGGTGTGGATATGTTGATTTCAAGTTGCATTTAGGATAAACTAGTTGACTATTCTAGCAGAGCGGTAGTTCTTTGAGTCTGTAATTTAGTGGTGATATCTGTGCAGGAAATATATGTGGAAATCGTGTTTATACTATGCGAGTGGGTAAAATTCCCAAGAGCTGGGAGGTTGTGATAAGAAGAGAAGTGATCCCAGGAATCCCCCAGGTATCAGGATTTAAAAGGTAAGCAAAAGAAAAGCTACATAAAGAGACTAGTGATTGGCACAAAGGAGTCAGAAGAGAACACTTAGGACGTAGTAGTTTGTGTGAAAATTTGAATAATGCTCTAAAACATAGTCCACATAAAAACAGAAATCTTGTGATTTTAAAACACATTCAAATTAATAGCTGATGAAGTATGCTCATTTGAAATATCTAAAATATTATTTTCATTTTTTAAAAAAACTATTTCACATTAAGAAAATGAAACAGTCCTAATTGATATACAAAGGAAAGTTAAGTCGTACTTCTACTTTTTGTTCTTGGCCCCATGGTTTAGCCAGAGACAACCTCTTTTGCTAGAACCTTTGCTAGATCCAAAGATATTTGATGCTTCAACAAGCATATGAATACATATTCCACTAAATATTATATCTCAAAAATTATTACATACCATTACATAGAGATCTGGCAACTTGATTAAACTTATTCAACCAGTTTCGTGTTAATGGACCTTGATTGAAATTTTTATGATTACAAACAATATTGCAGTAAATATTCCTTTACCTAATGTTTATATGGGAGCTCTGGTAGCATAGTGGCTAAGGCACTTGACTGCTCACCAGATGGCTGGCGGTTCAAACCCATCAGCCACTCCTCGGAAGGAAGGTTGGGCAATCCTACTTCCGTAGTGATACTGCCTCAGAAACCCAAGGAGGGGTCGCTATGAGTCAGGGCTGACTCGACGGCACATAACAACAACAACAATGTTTATATACACATGTGAGTATATATTTTTGCTAAATTATTGCGGTGGACTTTCTAAATCAAAGGGTACATAAACTTAACATTTTATTCAGTTGCATGCTCTGAAGGTACAATGTATGAGAATACCTATTTCCCCAACACTATCAACATAGTATATTGTTAAATAAATTTTTATTTTTGAAAAATTGATGAGTTTACAACAGAATTCTCATTGTAGTGTAAGTTGGCATTTCATTTGTGACAAAAGTTAAATATATTTTAAAATAATTTAAATCCACATGTATTTCTTTCTTCTGAGCAGTTTATTGATGCCCTCTGCCCATTTTTTTCTTCACAATTTGAAATGTCCTTCTATACACTGAGGAAATAAGTCTTATTTCTTATTCATTTTAAATCATTTGTTCCAAACACTATTTTTATTTTCAATTTATGGTAATTTTTTGCCTTCTGGAAATGTGAAATTTTAATGAAGTAGTCAAATTTATCACTATTTTCTCTTATGGATTATGATTTACAATTAACTTCCTTATCTTCAGTTTATAAAAATAAAATTCATTCATATTTTCTTCTAGCATATCTATGGTTTTATTTTTATATTTCAATCATTAGTCCTTTTGGAATTTATTAGCATTTGATGTCAGGTGAGAGATAGGGCTTTAAAATAATTGGTTGGAATTAGTGTTATTTTAGAGTTCATTGGTAAACCTAAACACATTGTAAATAAATTCTTAAAAAATTATTAAAATTCCATATTAATCCTGGTACAAATGGAATAGTTTGAAGAGAGTTTTGGGAAAGTTATGTACCTCCCCCCCAACCCAAATAGAGATCATTATCAGTAATTAAGGGAAGCCTGATGCAAGCATACAAATGACAAAGTTCCATGATAATGGAAGCATAAATTTGACTCCAGAGAATGGATTTGTAAATGAAGTTCCCTGTTAACTCATACTTGAAGACATTCTGATGGATCATTATCTCCTGGATGAGTTATTTCATGATGATAATCAAATATCTTTCAAAGCCTTGAGGAACTGGAAACAGAAATTACTTTTGATAATTGGTTAAGATTTCTGCCTAATCTAGTAATCAGTGAGTCATCTGAAGTGACCTATTATGAATTGTTCTGAAGGTAGTTTCAGTCAAGGCAGGTCAGAGCAATTCTTGATATGGGATATTTTGTCACTTACTGATTCTGCACAATCCTAGAAAATTTTTTTTAATATAAAATTTTTATTTTAGAACAGTTATAGAATTATAGAATATTAAAAAGACAGTAAAAAAGTCCTGTATAGCATACCCAGTTCTCTGATTATTAACATGTTACATTCATATGATATATTTGGTACAATTAATGAACAAATATCAGTACATAATTATTAATAAAGGAGCTCCGGTAGCATAGTTCCTAAGGCACTTGACTGCTAACAAGGAGGCTGGCGGTTCAAACCCACCAGCCACTCCTCGGAAGGAAGGTTGGGCAATCCTACTTCCGTAGTGATAACTGCCTCGAAAACCCAAGGAGGGGTTGCTAGGAGTCGGGGCCGACTCAATGGCAAATAACAGAACAACAATTATTAATAAAGTCAATATTTAATTCAGATATCCTCAATTTTTCCCTAATGCTTTTCTTATTTTTTCTATTCCACTGTCACATTTAGGATATTACCTAACATTTAGTAGTCATGTCTCCTTAGGCTAACCTTGGTTGTGTTGTGACATTTTCTCAGACTTTTCTTACTTCCCATGATCTTGAGAATTTTGAGGAATACTGCTCTGATATTTCATGGAATGTTCCTCGATTGACTTTGTTTTTTCTTTTTTTCATAATTAGACTGAAGTGATAGTGCCTAAGGCATTTGGCTGCTAACCAGAAGGCTGGTGGTTCAAACCCACCAGCAACTCTTATGAAGGAAGATTGGGCGATCTACTTCAATAGTGATACTGCCTTGGAAACCAGAGGTCGCTATGAGTCGGATTCGACTCTATGGCATTAAGTTCAGTTTTTTGGTTTGGATGTGTTTTGAGATGATATTATACAGATAAACTGTCATTCTCAAAATATCACATCAATATGACTTATCATTATTGATGTTAATCCTGATCATCTGGTTTTAGGTAATCTTTCTCCATTGTAAAGTTACTTTTTTTCCCTCTTTCTTTTCATGCTATGTTCTTTGGAAGAAAGTTGTTATGGACAAGTCACACTTAAGGAGTGGAAAAGTATGCTTCACATCTTTAAGTACAAAACCAAAACCAAACTCACTGCCGTGGAGCAGGACCTAACCCATAGCGACCCCTCCTTGTGTTTCTTAGCAGTATCACTACAGAAGTAGATTACCCAGTCTTCCTTCCCAGGAGTGGCTGGTGGGTTTGAACCACCAGGCTTCTGGTTAGCAGACAAATGCCTTAGTCACTATGCCACCAGAGTATCTGTAAATTATTCAGAATCTTTCTACGTGGGTTTTTTTTTTTTTTCTCTATTCTTTCCATTTATTATTAAATAATTGATTTATATCAGTAGAGACTCATGGGATTTTATTTTATACTTTACCGATAGTTGATAATACTTTGTTATTCAAATTGTTCTAGTTTTGGCCATTGTGAGCTCTTTCAGTTGGTTCCTGTCTCTTTTTGATATATCCTCACCATTGTGTTTTTTGTTTGTTTTTTTTTAGCACTTTCTTACTTCCTGGCACTCAAGATGCTTTATCATGTATACATCCTGACTGAGCCCCAGAATCAGCCCTTTCTCTAAGAAGCCTTGGTTACTTTACTGGAGAATGATGTGTGTGTGTTTGTGTGTATATGGAGTTCTAGTGGCATAGCAGGAGCTCTGGTGGCGTAGTGCCTAAGGCATTTGACTGATAACCAGAAGGTTGGCGGTTCAAACCCACCAGCCACTCTGGAGAAGAAAGACTGGGTAATCTACTTCTATAAAGACTGACCGCCTTAGAAACCCTAAGAGGATCCTTATGAGTTGGAATTGACTGGATGGCAGTGATTTTGTTTTTTGTTTGGTATATCAACCAAAAAACAAACTCACTGTGGTCAAGTAGGATCTGACTCATAGCAACCCTTTCTTGGATTTCCAAGGTGGTATCACTATGGAAGTAGATTACCCCAACCTTCCTTTTGAGGAGTGGCTGGTGGGTTTGAACCTCCAGCCTTCTGGTTAGTGGTCAAATGCCTTAGGCACTATGCTACCAGAGCTCCTATGTGTGTGTGTGTAAAATCACCTTTGTCAAGCTAAAGATTGTTGTTGTTGTTATGTGCCGTCGAGTCTGACCCGACTCATAGCGACCCCTCCTTGGATTTCCCAGGCAGTGTCACTACAGAAGTAGATTGCCCCATCTTCCTTCCGAGGAATGGCTGGTGGGTTTGAACCGCCAGCCTTCTGGTTAGCAGTCAAGTGCCTTAGGCACTACGCTACCAGAGCTACTAGTTAAAGGTTAGTTCATGTCAATATCGCCAACTCTAATCCTCTACCACATGAATCATTTTAGCCTCCTCCCCTTGCTTATTTAAACTACCACAGCATTATCCTCTTAGCCATCTAACATCTAGCATCTGCAGATTTTGTTAAATTAGGAGCTCTGGTGGTGCAGTGGTTAAAGTATTTGGCCACTAACCAAAAGGTTATTATTATTATTTTGTCCTGTATAGTTCTATAGATTTTTTAAAAATTATTTATTTTGATGTTGTTGATGATGAGAACATTCACAGCAAAATATACACCAATTCAAGTTGCTACATGTACAATTCAGTGGCACTGATTACATTCTTCCAGTTGTGCAACCATTCTCATCTCCTTTTCTGGGTTGTTCCTCCTTCATGAACATAATCCATTGCCTCCTCAGTTTCCTGTGTAATCTTCTGTGTTGCTATTGTCAATTTGATCCCGTATAGATAGATCTCAAGAGAACATAATGCTCAACACAGACATTCTTTACTAGTTAAGCTAAACTATTGTCTGGTTTTAAGAAGACTTCAGGTTTTTGATTTAAGGTTTAGGATTACCTCACAGCAATACTTTCAGGTGTTCACTCAGCTTACCTGGCTCCGGAAAGTCTAGATTCCATGAGAACTTGAAATTCTGTTCTTCATTTTCCCCTCTTGATCACGACTCTTCTGTATAATCTTTGATCAAAATATTCAGTAATGATAGCCAGGCACCATCTGGTTCTTTTTTTTTTTTTTTAATTGTACTTTAAGTGCAAATTTACAGAGCAGAATTCATTTTGCATTCAACATTTCATGTACATTTTGTAATCCACTATTGTACTGGCACCTAGTTGATGTAATGATAAATTGTGGGGTATGGTGAGAATTCTTTAATCATCTGATTAAATCTCAATCTTTTCAGATGGGAGTAAGTGAACAGGATTGTACTCTAGACCAAGGATAGATTCGATGGAGGGTAATATTGCACAGATACCAGGGATACAAAATACCTGCAATCCTATAGAAACAACAGAAGGCAGACATTGAGCAATCCTTCACAGACAGCCAGACGTTGTGGGAGAAAGATCCAACAGATCTACCAACTCAGGATAATAGTATTGGAGGACATCAGACTCAATTGGCAAAATAAAATACATAAAAATCTTGTTTCACAACAATGGTTGGTTAGTAGTGACTAGGCTTTCCAGTGGCCATCTATATGCAGTTAATGGTCTCTTATCATCAGAAATGAAGAAGAGGGTAAAAAGGAAAAACGAATAATAAAAAACAAGGACATTTGGAAGCGATCAGCCCTAGGACATGATGGACCTTGAGACCAGAAGTAGATGGTGCCCGGCTACCAATGCCAACCACTTGGGAAAGCATCAAAACTGGAGATACTGGATAGAGTGAGAGGAAAAACATGGAACAAAATCCAAAAACACAATAATGGCTAGAATTACTTGTTGGGTGGACTCTGGTGGGATACTATGGCCCTGGGATACACTTCAATCCTGGAATAAAACTCACTTCCAGGGGCTGGCTCTTAGCTCAATAGTAAATAAGACGTACGCACTGACCACTCAACCCAGGGTGACACACCCACATACTCTATAGAGATGCATCACTTGGAGCAATCCACCATGGGACACCAGAGGGGCAACATTTGCACAGAAGAAATGCAGGACACACAGGACTGCATAACTATTAGGTGCATGAGGTGGGGGGGGGGGCAGTTACTGGGCAGGGAGGGGAGGAGAGTGGGTTAAGGTTGGGGATGGTAGTTGGGAGTAAAACTAAATGTACATGAAATGTTGAATCAAAACAAACTCTGCTGTGTAAACTTGCACCTAAAAAGCACAATAAAAAAAAAAAAATTAAAAAAAAATCAATCTTTTAGTGGGCCTGTCCAAGTACTATGAATATAACAGTATTCCTCCAGTCATACACATTTTTCCATTGTTTTTTATTCCTTACTTTGATTGGAAAGATCTCAATCTATATCCAGGAAGTCCTGACTCCTCTAGCCCCTACTGAACATTTGAGTGGAAGATTTGCCTTCCCTTAACTGGGATAAAACTGTGGAAAGTCTTTTCCCTAGGAGAGTTGGTCTTTGTTATGGGGAAGGGTCTGGATGTATTTCACAGTGATTACTCTTCCCTCCCCCTGCCAGAGCCATGAAGAAATTTTTCTCAGATTGTCTTTCTCTGAACCTGGAGGGATTCCTGGAAGTAAAGTGCATCAAGGCTTAGAGGCTCCCTTAAGACTACTGTGTACTCCAGGAGTCACTCACTCACAAGCTTGTCCCACTTAGCCTTCATTAATTCATGAAAATTACTATTTTAGTGTCGCCACTGGTTTGTGGTTACAGCAAGTTCTGCCCCAGGTAATCTTGGTGGTGTCACTCTGGATTTACCTGTCTCTCCAGACTTCAGAGTGGTAATTTCTCTGCAACTTTAGTTTTCTGATGTGTCCAACAAAAGTCATTTATTTTAGATTGTCCAGCTATTTTTTATTTTAATTGTAAAGATAAGAGTGATGACTTCTCAGCTCTTTACATGTTGGAGCTGAAACTGGAAATCTTCCCTAGAAATGTGAAGTAGGTATAATGAAAAATAAATGAATAGTGAATGCAAAACTTTAGAATAGGCATTTGGCTGCTAACCAGAAGGTTGGCGGTTCAATCCCACCAGCCAATCCTCAGAAGGAAGGTTGGACAATCTACTTCCATAGTGATACAGCCACAGAAACCCAAGGAGGAGTTGCTATGAGTCGGATCCAACTCCATGGCACTGGTTGCATTGTTGCATTGTACTAAGAAGTCAGGAGTGAAGAATTCATGAGTTCTGTGAACTTAGAGGGAGTGGAGATGTACATTTATTTTTTTTAACTAACCTCAAACTGAAACTCCTTTCAATTATAAACAGAAGCAACAAACAATATGATTTTATTAGAAATAGAAATCAATCATATATTCATATCATATTTAGCGTGTTTGTCAACAACTCACAATATCATTTATACTCATCAATAGCTTGAAAAATACAGTACAGTCGACCCTTGAACAACACAGATTTGAACTGCAAGGATCCATTTATATGTGGAGTTTTTCAAGATGTAGATCTTGGAGAAAGTCAAGAGCTAAAAGACATCTAAGAGGAATTAATAGAAAATGACTTGATGGAGATGAGTGCTTCCAAACCAGTGCCAGGTGATGAGGAAGAAGATGTAGAAGATGCATTGCCAGCAAACAAAGTAACACTGAACAATCTGGCAGAATGGTTCTGATTATTCAAGACTGCTTTTGACTTCTTTTATGACATGGACCCTGGTATGATATGGACACTGATACTAAAGCAAATGGTGGAAGCAGGATTGGTATCTCATAGAAACTTTATTAGAGAAATGAGAATGCAAAAATGTAGGATGGAAATTGTGATATATTCCCATAAAATTTCACTGTCTGTGCCAGCCTCTCCTGGCTCCCTTTCCACCTCCTCTACCTCTTCTGCTTCTGCAACCCCTGAGACAAATGACTAACTCCTCCTCTTCCTTCTGCTCCTCAGCCTATTGAACAAGTGATGATGAGGATAAAAACTGTTCTGATGATTTACTTCCACTTAATGAATAGTAAATAATCATCATGCCGTACAGTTGATAAACCTATCTGTTGTGCATGCTTGTGAGTGTCTTCATGTGAAAATCAAATACCTGTATGGCAAGAACTGTGTTAATCAACTGTTTATGTTATCTATTGATAAGGCTTCTGGTCATCAGTAGGCTATTAGTAGTTAAGTTTTTGGGAAGTCAAAAGTTATACAGGCATTTTCAACTACAAAGGGGGTCACTACTCCTAATCCCCACATTTTTCAAGGGTCGACTGTAGTTAGTAAAACTATCACTTGATCTTATTATTTAATGTAGTCATGAAGAAGTGCATATATATCACAAAATTGTCTTTTAAAATAAAATTGTCTAGTTGCATTTCAATATAATTGATTTCTTTTTAAATTTTACATCTCTTTTATCCTCTAACTT
>NW_006921797.1:5758247-5762576 GCF_000298275.1 Orycteropus afer afer
ATATATTTCTGAGAAGATATGGGAGGCAGAAAGTAAGGAAGGTATGGAGGCAGAAAAATGACATCCCTCCCCATACTCTTGGTAAGAGTAGCTCTGAGAATATATATTGGTGCTGAAGCAGTGTCGTTATGTATACTCTATGAGAAAGTATTTTTAAAGCAACAATTAGAGAACCAAGAAACTCTGCATATCCATTAGGATTAGGGAGTGGTAGAAATCTAAATTGTAAGGCTGCTGGAACATTCCCTGATAATAGAGATTCCATAGAAATTTATGTGAAGGGACAATTCTGGATAAACAGATTTAGATGATCTTTCAGAATATACTTTTAATTACTTCCATTATTTGTTATTGTTAGTTGTTAGTTGCTGTTGAGTCAATCCAACTCATAGCAACACTATGTGCAACAGAACAAGATGCTGCCCGGTCCTGCACCATCCTCACAGTCCTTTCTATGTTTGAGCCTATTGTTTCAGCCATTGTGTCCATCCATCTCATTAAAAGTCATCCTCTTTTTCATTGACCCTCTACTTTACCAATCATGATGTCCTTCTCCAGGGACTGGTTCCTCCTGATAACATGTCCAAATTATGTGAGGTGATGCCTTGTCATTCTTGTTTCCGAGGAGCATTCTACATATACTTCTGGCAGTATATATTCAATATTTTCACCAACACCAGAAATCCAAGGCATCAGTTCTTCTTAGGTCTTCTATATTAATTGTCCAGGTTTCACAGGCTTATGAGGATATTGAAAATACCATGGCTTGGATCAGATTCACCTTAGTCCTCAAAGTGACATCTTTACTTTTTATAACTTTAAAGAGTTCTTTTGAAGCAGATTTGCCTAATACACTGATTTCTTGACTGTGGCTTCCATGAGTACTCTTTGTGGATCCAAGTAAAATGAAATCCTTGCAACTTCAATATTTTCTCTGTTTATCATCATGTCCAGTTGCGAGGATTTTTGTTTTCTTTACATGGAAGTGTAACTCATACTGAAGGCTGTAGTCTTTGATCTTCATCAGCAAGTGCTTCAAATCCTCTTTGTTTTGTGCAACGAAGTTTGTGTTATCTAAACATCAAAGATTATTAACATGTGTTCCAATCTGATGCTGTGTTCTACTTCATATAGTCAATATAATTTTTCAGATTATTCGCTCAACATACAAATTGAATAAGTGTGGTAAAAGGATATAACCCTGATACACCTTTCCTGACTTTAAACCATTCAATATCCACTTGTTCTGTTTGAACAGATGTCTGTTGGTCTATGTACAGTTTCTGCATCAGCACAGCTTTATTATAAGGCCTTTTATTTCATATTATTTGTCAAAATATACTGTATATTTTTCCACAGTTTTTTTTTTTTTTTGTCTCAGATTGTTCAACTTAGCTCCTGAAAAATACAACAAAACAAAACAAATACTGCCTTTCAAAGCATTTGTTTCTAGAACCAGAATGTTTAGTTGAGAAAAAAGTCACACCATTATAAACATTAGGGGTAGTGATGTTCAACTGACCACTTGTCATTTTTCAATCAGTCTTCATCTCAAATTAAATTCCACTCATGATCCTGATAAGGATGTATGTTTTTGAAGTACTTTACTGCTTCAGTGCTCTGTCTTTTGGTTCCTTCTCTCAAAATTCCTGTGTTTGGTATGTATAAACATTGACTTGTAATGCAAACATTCTTTATTTGTTCATTTAACATTAAGTATTGCTACTTCCATAGTGATACTGCCTCAGAAACCCAAGGAGGGGTCTCTATGAGTCAAGTTTGACTCCATGACACATAACAACAACAACAACATCTGCTATGTGCAGGTCATGCTAAGCTTGGCAGATACTATAGTGAATGTGACTCTGACAATATCATTAGTCTAAAAAGTAGACATATGTGAAAATAGATAATTATATCACAGTATGATAGACACAGTGTTAAAGCTTGGAAGCTTCTATCTCATATCCATGAGTATATAATTATGAAGATATATCCTTGCTTTAGCTATTATTTAATCTCCTAAAGTGTTAAATGCACTTCATAAGTTTATACACAATACTTGTTCTTAACTAAGTATTCTTGATAAAACATTATTTTCCTCTCTTTTCTCTTACTTTGCCCCCATTCTTCTGACTACTAACTATTCAAATTAAGGCATTGTTTTTCAGTAAGCCCAGCACTATTAATTTGAGTCAGCAGAAATAAAAAACAGCTCTGCAGTCAAGGTATGTACACTTTCCGTGTCCATATTTCCTCATCTGCAGAATGGGATGCTAATAGTACTTAGCCCCGAGGGTTCTTGCAAGATTAAAATGAGATAATGTGTGCAAAATCCTTGGTATATAATAAGCACTGCGGAAGTAGTAACATTATTATTAATAGAAATGCCATTAATAAATAGCTGCATTGCTTTATTTTTAATTAGTGTCAGGGGAATTCTGTAACATAGAGCATAGCATAGAGCATGGGGTCCCTTAAAAAAGACCAAAATGGAAGGTACTGGTGAGTCTCAGATCATTAACACCTGGGGAGCATGGCTGAGTTGGCAGAGTCTGGCATCTCTTCATCACAAAAGAATCCCTGGGCTTTGTTTCTGAAGAGAATAGATGATGGGTTATACCATGTAGAAAATTCAGCAGCAGATGTTTTAAGTGGTATAATTGGGATTTGAACCTATGCTTCTCTGATTTTAAAGCTTGTTCTTTTGTTGTGTTTTCTTTTTTTTTAATAGCTAAAATTGTGTTCCCAGTGGGACAGGGATTTAATGAGTAGAAAGGAAGGCAAATTGTATCAGAGACAGTGGGGCCCATGGTTTTTGCAAGCACTTGGAGGTGAGGAGGTATACACATAGTGTCTAGGGAAGTAATACTGGAGAATAAGGACTATATTTATTGGTGGTAGTACCATGTGTATAGAAACACACTAAGAATTGTTGATGTGAAATAGTCTGTATGATGCTTGACTATTGGTGAAATCATGTGCTTTTACATTGTGCTATATTGATATTCCACATTTTCTCTACAGAGATATTATATAAATTTGCTTTTTCCTTTCTATGTTGTGACACTATCTTGTCTTAAATTAAAATATGTTACTAGTTTTTTAAAGTAACAAGTCTTTTAACATTCATGTTAATGAAATCTTGTTATGGATCATACACAGGAGTAAGGAAGAGTTCTGCATAATGCACTGTCTACACTGAGCTTGGCCGAAGGGTTTTTGCCACTGACAGGACCTTGTTACAACAGCCTCATTCTCCTGCATTGTCACTGTGTGGATTCCTAGGGCTGCAGTAGAACCAGGCTCCTGTGTGGCCACAATTTAGGGAAAGCCAGAAAGCCAGGGTTCTCAGGACAAATAAGAATTGTTGAGAGGTTGTAAAAGCTAAACATAGGATATACTATTCTGTGGTTAGAGAGGTGGTGGGGCTTTATTTTAATCCCTTGGAGGGATTTGGAAAATGAATTGAGCACTGTGTTATTTTCCCTCATGGTTCATTGTATATCTTTTTAACAAGCTCAGCAGCTTTAGAAATCCTTTCTCTAGTGATTTAGAAATCTTTTCTCTTTGGGAAACATTCTATGTCTTGCAGTGGTACTTATGGTACCCCATGAAACCTTCCCATCTTCTATCCACCCCACACTCCTATTTAAGAAGAAAGGAAAAAAAAATCTCCTGTCTATACCTGAAGCTTTGTCAAAACTCTTTGACACAACTCAGCATCTTCAAATGTTACCGGATTGTGTGCAGACAGACCCAAAAGGGCATTTGCCAAATCAGGAGAACACTATTCAACTGAGACCCTCATTTCCAGCTCACCACTATGGAACTGCTTTGAGAATTATCATTTGTATAATCATACATACACCCACTGCCGTCGAGTCGGTTCCAACTCATAGCGACCCCTCTTTGGGTTTCTGAGGTGGTATCTCTATGGCAATAGATTGCTCAGTCTTCCTTCCGAGGAGTGGCTGGTGGGTTTGAACCTCCAGGTTTCTGGTTAGCAGTCAAATGCCTTAGGCATTATGCCACCAGAGCTCCTATTTGTAAAATATAGATAATAATTCTTTATACACACAATATGAACACTGTTTTGGATCATATGGTGGCCTGGCCAGGGAAAGAGGTTTCTGGGAATAAACAGCAGCTAAGCAGGACTAGAGCCAGCTGCCTGTTTAAATAACGCTTTGTAAATGTCTACAGGTAGCCTGACTAAACCCCAGGATTTTATTTTGCTCAGGGAGCTCTGGTAGCATAGTGGCTAAGGCACTTGACTGCTAACCAGAAGGCTGGCGGTTCAAACCCACCAGCCACTCCTCGGAAGGA
>NW_006921797.1:5763011-5770298 GCF_000298275.1 Orycteropus afer afer
TAGCATAGTGCCTAAGGCACTTGACTGCTAACCAGAAGGCTGGCAGTTCAAACCCACCAGCCACTCCTTGGAAGGAAGATGGGGCAATCTACTTCACCCACCATGATATTATTCTCCTAGGACTGGTCCCTCCTGACAACATGACCAAAGTAGGAGAGGCAAAGTCTCACCATCCTTACTTCTAAGGAGCATTTTGGCAGGACTTCATCTAAGAAAGATTTGTTTGTTCTTCTGGCAGTCCATGGTATGTATATTCAATATTGTTCACCAACATCATAATTCAATTTCAAAGTATAGACTTTCTAGTTATCTGAAAGATATTTCACCATATTTCTGTTTTTAAACAGAAAAAACATTTACTTGGGTTTTATTGGCTATTCAAAGGAATTCAGTTGTGTAGATCATAACAAATTATGGATAACATTGAAAAGAATAGGAATTCCAGAACACTTGATTGTGCTCATCAGGCACCTGTACATAGACCAGGAGGCTGTCATTCAAATAGAACAAGGGGATACTGCACAGTTTAGAATCAGGAAGGGAGTGTGTCAGGGTTGTATCTTTCATCACACTTATTCAACTTGTATGCTGAAAAAATAATCTGAGAAGCTGGACTATATGAAGAAGAATGTGGCGTCAGGATTGGAGGAAGACTCATTAATAACCTGGGATACACAGATGACACAACTTTGCTTGCTGAAAGTGAGGATGATTTGAAGCGCTTACTGATGAAGATTAAAGAATTCAGTCTGTAGTATGGATTACATCTCAACATAAAGAAAATGGAAAGTCTCACAACTGGACCAATAAGCAACATCACAATAAATGGAGAAAAGACTGAAGTTGTTAAAAACTTCATATTACTTGGTTCCATAATCAACACCAATGGAAGCAGTAGTCAAGACATCAGGTGACGTACTACACTGGGTGAATCAGCTGCAAAAGACCTCTTTCAAGTGCTAAAGAGCAAAGATAGCTCCTTGAAGACTAAGGTGCACCCAATCCAAGCCATGGTATTTTCAATCCCCTCATATGCATGTGAGAACTGGACAATGAATAAGGAAGACCAAAGAAGAGTTGATGCTTTGAGTTGTGGGGTTGGCAAAGAATACTGAAAGTACCATGGACCGCCAAAAGGACAAAAAAAATATGTTCTGGAAGAAATATAGCCAGAATGCTCCTTGGTAGTGAGAATGGCCAGACTTCGTCTCACTTACCTTATTCATGTTGTCAGAAGGAACAAGTCCCTGGAGAAGGGTATCATGCTTGGTAAAGTGGTGGGTCAGTGAAAAAGGGGAAGACTCTCAAGGAGATAGATTGACACAGTGACTGAAATGATGGGTTCAGGTATAGTAAGGATTATGAGGTGGGCACAGGAACAGGCGGTGCTTTGCTCTGTTGTGTACAGGGTTGCTGTGAATTGGAGCCTACTTGACAACACCTAACAACAACAACAAAAAAATATCTGAATGAATTTTTGAGATCATTTAGTCAAATTATTCATTAAATATATGAAGAATCTGATGCAGAAGAGATAAAGTGAATTTCTAGACCTTAGTGAGATTTGTTTTCTACTAAGCAAAATTAAAAATTATAGTGGTTAACTAATTACATAGTCCACATCTCTATATGTATATTCACCTCCATTTCTTCATTCATAAAAATTTAAACCCTCAGGCCTGTCTTGTAATTTTCTTTGAAACTTGTGGGGACACCATAAGTTCAAATGGCAATGGGTTTGGATTTTGTCTTGGGGAAGTTATTTGATTCATGTATGTTAATTTCATCCAATGCAGTCACTTCTGTGGGTTGGATCCAACTCATAGCAACCCCTCCTTGGATTTCTGAGGCAGTATCACTATGGAAGTAGATTGCTCAACCTTCCTTCTGAGGGGTGGCTAGTGGGTTTGAACTGCCAGCCTTCTGGTTAGTAGTCAAATGCCTTAGGTACTAAGCCACCAGCTTCATCCAGGGACCTCAAATATGTGCCTTCACATTGTTTCCTGTGGATATTGTAATTGTCTCAGACCTGTCACGTGGCCAGTCTCAAATAATTAGCCAAGTCAATTAACTGCAAGAACCAACCCATGAGTTTTACCAACACAGTAACTGAATTTTAGTTGTAACATAAATTATCTCAGATTTACAAAATCATGTGTTATGATCATATTAAGAAATAAATGCTGTTCCACTTTTAGGATGACTTTATTATGTAATGAAAAAGGAAATGAAAAGAATGTGGGTCCTACATCTTCTAGAAGTAAGAGAAGTGCACTTACATATGGGCATTACTTTTGATGAGGTGGAATTTCTGTCAGCATACTAATAAAACTTGATTTATTTCTCTAGAAGAATATCTACAAATAGATCTGTACAATAATAAGTGCCTACTGGCTTATATGCCTATAATTTCTCATGGGCGTTTGAAATGAGCCTGTGGTGATGGTTTGAGGCTAAGGTAATTTTTTTTTTTTTTTTTTTTCACTACAGGCAAGGCATAGTTCCTCTAGGAGTTCTGAAATGTCCTTTTATATGCCTTTTAGGAAGATAAAATGATTGCTTTATCAAATCTATGTTCATAGGAAATGTATTCCTTTATTAGATCTAATAGCACTTTCTTTGGATCCACTTATCTCAATCTTCTTTTCTCTTAAAAGAAAGGATTTCTAAATACCACAGTAGAGATGTTACTTAGTTTAGAGATTATTGATTGTTGAAGAATAAATACTAGAAAAGGATGTCATCATAACTCTTATATAAATATGAAATGAATACATGTCAAAGATTTTATTTAACCTATTAACGATTCCAAATCATAGCGACCCTCTTTGGATTTCTGAGGTGGTAAATCTTTATTGAAGTAGATTGCCCAGTCTTCTTTCCTCAGAGTGGCTATAGGGTTTGAACTGCCAGCCTTCTGGTTAGCAGTCAATTGCCTTAGGCACTGCACCACCAGAGCTGCAACAATTGACACAGGGCCTGCCTGCAATGATGGGCTCATGTGTAGTAAGGAATGTGAGGCTGGCACAGGATGGGGCAATGTTTTTTCTGTTGTACAAACGGTGGCTCTGAGTCAGAGCCAACTCGGCGGCACCTAACAACAACAACATCAATTAATGAAGGAACTAGAAAGAATATTAAAACTGGTTAGTAATAAGGATAATCTAAAGAGCCAACAAATATATGTAAGCTTATCAGAAAGATTAAATTAAATTTTCAAAATAGCGTGAAAGAGTGGAGGAAGGAAGTCAATTTATCCTGCACTGGAAAAAAAAAAACAACTCACTGCCGTCCAGTGGATTCCAATTCATAGTGACCCCTCCTTGGGTTTCAGAGGCAGTATTTCTATGGAAATAGATTGCCCAATCTTCCTTCCCAGAAGTGGCAGGTGGGTTTGAACCACCAGCCTTCTGTTTACCAGTCAAATGCCTTAGGCACTACAAATTTATTTGCTACTCTCTAGCCAAGAATTATTTCTGAGATTATTTCCCGAGAAGTTATAAAATAGCTCAAATACAATGAAATGCCCAAATTTCATCCAATCAGATAACCTTGAGTATGTTCTAAATAATGTTTCTCACTGAAGGCACAGTATAATCTTTTGGTATACTTAATAATCTTTCAGAATTATTTCTTCCTACTGGGTGTCCTTTTCTTTTGATTTGAATTCTCTTAATCATTTTGGTGGAGGTTAACACCCGTATTTGTGTTCCAGAGTTCTAGTGGCCTAGTGTCTTAGGCACTTGACTGCTAACCAGAAGGCTGGTGATTCAAACCCACCTGCCACTCCTGGGAAGGAAGATTGGGCAATCCATTTCCATAGAGATACTGCCTCGGAAACCCAAAATGGGGTCACTTATGAGTCGAATTGACTCAATGGCAGTGAGTTTTGTTTGAGCCTAACTTTCCTTCCTTTTTCTCCAAAGTTCTATTTAGGTAACTCTGTCATAGATGTTTCACAGAGTACTCTCTAAATTGGAAAATAATTCTGAGACTGTCTGAAAATCATTGTATTACCTCATGGGGTAGAGCTGCTATTTGAATGGAATAAGACTGGGAAGAGAAGTGGGGGATAATAAAAAATTTTAATGCATTTCAAGGATAATGAATTGTGGGTCTTTGCTTAATATATTTGATTGTTATATACTTTAAAATTTTAATAAAGTTATCCTAGTGTCTAAGGCATTTGAATGCTAACCAGAAGGCTGGTGGTTCAAACCCACAAGCCACTCCTTGGAAGCAAGATTGGCAATCTACTTCTATAAAGATACAGCCTCGGAAACCCAAGGAAGGATCAATATGAGTTGAATCCACTCGACGACATTGAGTTTGGTTTTATACAGTGTCAGGAATCTTATCAATTATATATTGTAAATCACTAATAAAAATTGAAGGTAGTCCAATAGTTCAAACTTATTACTTCATTAATGGATTAGTTTATTTATTTATTTTTTACTAAATAATAAGCTTTGTGTTGACAGGAACTCAGTGTGTTTGTTCACTTTGTCTCTTCAAAGCCTTGTACAGTGTCTGAGGCATAGTATGTATACGATATATATTTATTTATTCAAAGAAATATTGAGGATGAGTTTTTAACTCCATAAAATTCACCTGACATTGTGCTAGGTTCAGGAGATTAAAAGTAAATAAATAAGTTACAATGCGATCCATACTTTACTGAAGCTTATGGTATTTATTGAACATTTTTCTGAAAGGAATGTGACCCTGATGAGGAGTAATTTGGTTGTTCCCTTAAATCTTATCCTACAAGCAAATTTGTGCTTATTTTGAGCATGCGGTTTATATTAATGCTAAAGAGATCTCCTCCAGCAATAGTCTTCATTATCATCAAGATGGGGACATTTGAGGTGGCCATGTATAGACTTGGCTTCAATAACTCTTGTTCTGCAGATTTTTCCAGGAACACTTTACCATGTTTCTGAGGATTACAGTAGCTGTTATGGACTGAATTTTGCCCCCAAAAGATAGGCGTTTTGGTTACCTTGTGCCATTTTAACAGAAAATACCACAAATGTGATGGCTTGAACAAACAGGAGGTTATTCTCCCACAATTATGGAGGCTAGAAGTCTGAGTTCCAAGTGCCAGACTCTAGGGGCTGGTTGAAAGCTCCTTGACCTTGGGCTTCAGCTCTGCCTCTTGCTCCTGTCTCACTGGAGCTGTTGTGGTTGTTGTTATGCAGTCAAGTCAGACCTGGCTCATAGCAACCCCTCCTTGGGTTTCCAAGGCAGTATCATTAGAGAAGTAGATTGCCCAACCTTCCTTTCAAGGAGTGGTTGGTGGTTTTGAATCGCCAGCCTTCTGGTTATCAGTCAAGTGCCTTAGGCACTGCGCTACCAGAGCTCCCACACTGGAGCTAGAGGTATCTATTCATTCGGGCAGCTGCTGGCTGCTGAGGCTAAACAAGCCCAAAGTTGACAAGTAAAAAGGCACAGTCCCTATATTACCAAACCATACAGCAAGCCATTGAATCAAGTCCATTAAGGGTTCCCAGATAGACAGACAACATGGCAGGCTACATGCAGGGTGTGAGTGTGCCAAAAGTTACAAACCATTCCTAAAGTCTCTCCTTATATACTGGGAGCAGACCACATCCCTAAGGCAGCTGCTCACAGCAGATTCCAACATGGAGTTGATTACCAGTTTCATCATGGGGAATAACTATATCCAACTGCCCAGCCACTCAAAACCAGGCCCAGCCAATATGACACCTAACCTTAACTACCATAGTATGTGTTGAAATCCTAACCTTTTTCCCTTATGATGTGAATGTGTTTGGAAATAAGGGTGTTAATTAGTTCATATTAGAGTATGGCGGGTCCTAATCACAGAAGGAAGACTGAGCAACCTACTTCTGTAAAGATTTACCACCTCGGATACCCAAAGGGTGTTGATATGTGTCAGAATTGGCCCGATGGCAGTGAGGTGTTTTTTTTTTTTTTTTAATCCTAAATGCTTCTGAGTTATGAAAAGAACATAATAGATATAGAGACACACAGGGGCCAGAGAAGACAGACAATGGAGACAAATATATCTACAGGCCCAGGACTCCAAGGATCACTTGCAGCCAAAGTCAACAAGGACCTCCTTCTAGAACCATGCCCTCAATTTGAACTTCTAGCCTCCTGAAATCTAAGAAAATAAATTTCTGTTTTTAATGCCACTCATTTGTGATATTTCTGCCCTGGCAGCATTAAGGTAACTAAGGCAGCAGGCTAAGAAGAACAGCCATCACCACAAATTATGTGCCAGAATCTGGGCTAAGGACTTTATGATTGTATCTCATTTATTCTTTACAGCCATCCAACAGAGTAGATGAAAAGGTAAGGATAATGATGATAATAACAGAGCTAGTAGGTGGTAAAGTGGGGACAGGAATTGAAGTCTGTCTGACTTCAAAGGCCCTGCACTTAACACTAAACTATATTGCCTCAGTCCCTAGAACTGATGTGATGAGAGTGAGGCTGAGTCTGTGTTGAGTGTCTCTGGGTAAGCGATGTGTGTATGTGTATGCATGTGAGGAGCTGGGTGAGGTTTTCCCTATATTCATTGCATAATCAAGAAATAATATGCATTTACCATTTTGGCTCAGCTTCTGTACATGAGCCAGGATTCTGTACAATGAAAAATTGCATAGTGACTTTGACAATTGAATCAATACTTCTATTAACTGCAACATGCAATTTGAAGGTTCAGAAGGTGATTGGATTATGTTTTGTAGAATTATTATCCTCCATTGGTTGTAGTGTATGCTGAGGAGTTTTTGAAATGTGTCTAGACTCCAGAGAGGTCATTTAGTCTTTCACAGAATGGCACTTTGGCCCTTTTTCCCACCTCCAGCCAGAAGAGTTCAGAAATAGGTGCAGTCTGCTCATAATCAATCCTTCAGACCTTTGTGTTTGCAAGACAGCTTGGCATTTTTCTTTTCCTCGCCTTTCAAAATTTCCAATACTCTTAACATTTGATTTTTCTCAGAATTTTCTCCACCTAAAATGCCTACATTTCATCTTCCTTTAGTTTTGCTTCCAATTCTGAACTCAGTATGCTCTTCTAAAGTCATTTCCTTCCTTCTAATTAACCTGACTCCATTATACACATTCCCTATTCTTAGCTTCGTTGTATCATCTACATAAATTACTAAAGTTATTTCAGCTTTATCTCAGACCTTCTTGAACACCTACTCTTCAGAGTTCGGTTTCTTGCCATTATCCCTGATTAGTCTCACGTCTCCTTTTTTCTAGTAATGACCTGGCTAGAAAATAATTTTT
>NW_006921797.1:5770398-5773941 GCF_000298275.1 Orycteropus afer afer
AATTCTTTTGATTGTCTCTTTCTAATATCCTACTAATGTGAAGTGAAAGTAAAAAAAAAAAAAAAAAAAATCAAGTTAGTAGGAGGTTAGAATAAATGCTAAAAATATTTGTATGTTTATTTTATTTTTAAAAATTTGACTATGTAGTTTTGTTGGTCTAAGTTCTCAAAGGTGATTTGTGGGTAAAAATTAATTACACAGATAACATATTACACAAAAATTAGTATTTCTTGAGTTTAATTTTTATTTTTATTAACCAGTTATAACCCTAATACAATATTTATTGCATATCATTTTGTTTCTTATTTTCTAGTATGGAAAAATTTTAAGCATATTGGAAAAGAGTATAGGTTAATTAGGTCCCAGGTAACTATCATTCAGTTACAACCACTGTGAAGTCATGGGCAATCTTGTTCTATCTACAAACCTATCAATTTCTTCCATTCCCCTGGACTGTTTTGAAAAACAATCCCAGACATCACAGCATTTTCTATAAATATTTCTATAAGCATTATATAAATATGATATAAGATCTTTTGGGGGTAAAAACCCTATAATACTATAACTACAAGTAAAAATTTTCTTAAAATCATCAAATAATAATCAATATTCCAATTTCTTTGGTTGTCTCATTTTGTTTACAGTTTGTTTACTTTAATCTATTGTTCCATATTAAGTTGGTTGCTATGTGTATTTTATTATATGGTATCTCCATTATTCTTTTTTTTTTCCCTTACAATTTATTTGTGGAAGAAACAAAGTCATTTGGTATAGAGTTTCTCAGTCTAGATTTTTTGGATTGCATTTTTATGTTGCTGTTATGTGCCATCAGGTCAGACCTGACTCATAGCTATCCCTCCTTGGGTTTCCTAGGCAGTATCACTATGGAAGTAGATTGCCCAACCTTCCTTCTGAGGAGTGGCTGGTGGGTTTGAACTGCCAGACTTCTGGTTAGCAGTCAAGTGCCTTAGGCACTATGCTACCAGAGCTCCCTGCATGCTACCAGAGCTCCCTGCATTCCTATGGTATGTTAAAAACACTTCTTTGTCCTTTGTGTTGCCTCTAAATTGATAATTACATCTACAGGCTTGTTCAAATGCAGGAAGTACTTAATGCTTGGTTCTCTCTCTCTCTCTCCCTTTATTTTGTTTGTCTCTTTTTTTTGACAGGTTAGCCATCATTCATCGCCACAGAGCTTCTTGTTGGTTTGAACTGGCAACCTTATGGTTAGTAACCCAATGCTTTAACAGCCGTAGCACCAGAGCTTCCCTAATGTCAAGTATGACAAGATTTGCCATGTTTATGTTTCACATTTCATTCACCAGGTCTGGAGTCAAGATTCTTTCAAAAAGCCCTATTGTCTTTTAGGAGAAAATGTATTTAGATACCACATGGATTGAGTACTTGCAAAAACATATGTGTCTATGGAATTTATTTCATATCTTTTAATTCTGCCCCTATTTTAGCATAATCAAAACCTACCCACCTGGAAGATATACCTAGAAATAAAAACATAGTAACACCCATGAGGATAGGAGACCCACTCAACACACTTGTTCACATACATCACCTCTTGGATTTTTGTCTTTGTTCTCTGTCTCCTCTTCCATTCTATTATTTGTCTCAGGACCTCCTTGGATTTGGTATGATTTGAATTTATTTCAAATCCTTTCCATACCATTTTTAGGCTTACTTACTCTTTGAGAATATATGTTTCATGAGGACTCAATTTGGAAAATATCTGGAGAATAATTTCTTCTGTTAATTTATGGTAAGCACAAGTTTCCTTATCTTTTATACATCCCTCCAGCTCCAAAATATGAACAGTAGAGGTTTCACTATCAGATATTTATTGGTTCTAATATAAGAACCCGATAATATAAGCTCTGAACCAACCCAAACTTACTGCTATCTAGTTAATTCCAACTCATAGTAACCTCCACTGGATTTTTAAGGCTGTAAATCTTTATGGAAGCAGACTGCCCTATCTATCTTTCACAGAGCAGCTTGTGGATTCCAACCACTGACCTTTTGGTTAGCAGCCAAAAGCCTTAACTACTATACTACCAGATCTCCTTAAATAGACATTTATTAGCAAGGACAATGATATAATAGCTAGTAAAACAATTACAAAACTTATAGAGCAGATTCAGCTATACCTGGCTATATTCTCATCTCTACTCTTTCATCTTGGTTCAAAACAAGCACTTAATTTTTTTTCTATTGCAAATACAAGAGTGGTAATACCACTATAGGCAAGAAGAAGCTATGAGAATTATCTTTGGCTGTTTCAAATATATTATCTTTGATTCTTATACTAACTGTTAAAATATGCATTATCCATATATATATATATATATTTTTTTTTTGCAAAGAAAACAGTCTTGGTGAGGTTGATCCTTATTCAGTGTCACACAGCTAGAGTAGAGATTCAAATCCAAGCCTGTATTTTCACTATGCTACCAGCCACTCCTTGGAAGGAAGGTTGGGCAGTCTACTTCTGTAGTGATACCGCCTCAGAAACCCAAGGAGGGGTCACTATGAGTTGAATCGACTCCACAGCACTGAGGCTTTTTTTTTTTTAACAATAATTCACAAGATTAGGAATTGGCTTTTAACTCAAAACTTTGTAGTTAGTTCTGACTGTGATAATACCATGACTGCTTATATTCCTTACCGGATATTTCTTCCTAGTTCTAGTTTCCTTCCCTTACTTCTTATTGCCCAGTCATACTACTTGGGTTCCTAAGCTTTAGTAGTCTTTCTACCTGATAGTTTATCCCTGTTCTGACCCTATCCACTAGATCCTCCGCTAGCTTTATGATCCCTTTACATCTGACAAGAGGCTTACAGTAGCTAACTCAGCTGTCTGTCTTGGCCCTGAGAACCCACCCTTGGGCTTCAGTTTATTAACTCTTTTGACATCATCTGATTGTCTTGGCAGAATTACCAAGATATGCTCTTTGGCTTTAGCATGTGCTATACTCTTGTGGGACGGTATTTTAATTTATGAAAGTAGAATGGATGAATTTTGAGCAGCACTACGTACAGTATGTGGGAGATGACAATCTTGTTTTGTCAGCTTATAGATTTTTAACTGGCTTCCATTCCTGTGGCAGAATAAGGGATAGGCAGATAAAAAGAAGAAAATAAAATACATTAAATAAACTTCACTGAGCAGTCACTATCTTTATTATTCATTTATTCATCAATATCTATTAATTTATACAGTATTATAGCTTTTTAATTTATTAGCATATTTTAAAGAGGAATTATATCCATTTGTTGTTGTTGTTGTTAAGAGCCGTCGAGTTGTTTCCGACTCATAGTGACCCCATGCACAGCAGAACGAAACAATGTCTGATCCCGCGCCAGCCTCACAATCCCGGCTATACTTGAGCCCATCATAGCAGCCATCTCGTTGAAGGCCTCCCCCTCTTTTGTAGACCCTCCACCCTACCAAGCATGACATCCTTCTCCAGGGAATGGTCCCTTCTGACAACATGACCAAAATAGGTGAGATGAAGTCTGGCCATTCTTGCT
>NW_006921797.1:5777146-5778810 GCF_000298275.1 Orycteropus afer afer
ATCACCCCCACCTGGGTCCCTGTGGCTGACTGTTCCTCTGTCTGACTTCCTGGCTTTTATCCCCTTTCTCCTGCTCTTACGGCCTGCTGCTCTGGGCAGGCCTGAGTTTCCTCTCCTCACCTAATCCCTTCGGCTGATTGCTCTTGTCTCTGGCTTCCTGGCTTTTAATCCCCTTTCTCCTGCTCTTCCCACCTGCTGCTTTAGGCATTCCTGAGTTGTCTCTTCTCCCCTGTATCCCTGGGGCTGACTGCTCTTCTGTCCGAGTTCCTGGCTTTTAATCCCCTTTCTCCTGCTCTTCCGGTCTGCTTCTTTGGGGTCCCTGAGTTGTCTCTCCTCACCTGTATCCCAAATAAAATAATTTAGTATTGAAATAGAAAGGTAAGTCTATAGAAAACAAAACAAAAGTAGAAAGTTAAGTCAAGTGCATGCTTTAGAAAGCAAGGGGGGAAAAATAGAACATGCATATGCAAATAATAAGGATTTATCAGATTGTTTTAAATACCTTTAAATGTAGTTCTGTTTTCTAGGAGCAAGTGTGAAAATAAAGACATAATCAGTGACATAATTCATGGTATGAGAAAGAAGGATGCCTATCATTTGCTCAGGGGAGTACATACTTCAACAAACAATAAGTGGATAATGTCCACAACAATTTTTTTTAAAAAATAAGATAGAGAAAATAAAATAACGATTTCCTTTGGCACTAAGATAAATGTTAGGAGCTCTGGTAGCATAGTGCCTAAGGTACTTGACTGCTAACCAAAAGTCTGGTGGTTCAAACCCACCAGCTACTCCTCGGAAGGAAGATGGGGCAATCTACTTCCGTAGTGATACTGCCTCAGAAACCCAAGGAGGTGTCACTATGAGTCGGGTCCTACTAGACAGCATATAACAACAACAACAACAAAAGATAAGTGTTGGCTTCATTAGATTAAAATGCAGTAAATGGAAGATGATTCAGTGTGGTTAAGGCAGTAAATATGCTTAAATCTGTAGTCATCTCAAGTCTGGTTTGATGTAAACATAAAATTAAGATTATGTGAAGGTGATAATAAATTTTATGTCTTTTAAGTAAGCATTAGGGAGCTCTAGTGGTACTGTGGTAAGGCATTCAGCTGCTAATCAGAAGATCAGAGGTTCAAACCCACAGGTGCTCCATGGAAGAAAGATGAGGCAGTCTGCTTCTATAAAGATATACAACATTGGAAACCCTATAGGAGTCGTTATGAGTTGGAATTGAGTCCATGGCAGTGGGTTTGTTCTTTGTAAAACAAACGTTACATCATTTAACCAAGTTTCCAGAGACATGGACAATTTGGGATTGCATTATCCCATGAGACCTTGAAATGCTTATGTTTAGAGCTACTGGTTATGGTATATGCACAAGCTTTAGAAAGCTGAGGAGCAAGATGCTCTTGATGAAACTAAAGAATATATCTAGATATCCTGTTTTATTATTTTATTTATGAAGAGGTAAGTAGTCTGGATATATACACAGTGTTGTTGTTGTTGTTGTTATGTGCCGTCGAGTCAGCCCTGACTCATAGCGACCCCTCCTTGGGTTTCCGAGACAGTATCACTATGGAAGTAGGATTGCCCAACCTTCCTTCCGAGGAGTGGCTGGTGGGTTTGAACCGCCAGCCTTCTGGTTAGCAGTCAAGTGC